>NW_025334234.1:0-300000 GCF_014858855.1 Bufo gargarizans
GTGTACAGGAGTGTGCAGGAAATGGGCTACAGGTGCCGCATTCCCCAGGTCAAGCCACTTTTGAACTAGAAACAGCGGCAGAAGCGCCTGACCTGGGCTACAGAGAAGCAGCACTGGACTGTTGCATGTCATTCGGAAATCAAGGTGCCAGAGTCTGGAGGAAGACTGGGGAGAGGGAAATGCCAAAATGCCTGAAGTCCAGTGTCAAGTACCCACAGTCAGTGATGGTCTGGGGTGCCATGTCAGCTGCTGGTGTTGGTCCACTGTGTTTTATCAAGGGCAGGGTCAATGCAGCTAGCTATCAGGAGATTTTGGAGCACTTCATGCTTCCATCTGCTGAAAAGCTTTATGGAGATGAAGATTTCATTTTTCAGCACGACCTGGCACCTGCTCACAGTGCCAAAACCACTGGTAAATGGTTTACTGACCATGGTATTACTGTGCTCAATTGGCCTGCCAACTCTCCTGACCTGAACCCCATAGAGAATCTGTGGGATATTGGGAAGAGAAAGTTGAGAGACGCAAGACCCAACACTCTGGATGAGCTTAAGGCTGCTATCGAAGCATCCTGGGCCTCCATAACACCTCAGCAGTGCCACAGGCTGATTGCCTCCATGCCACGCCGCATTGAAGCAGTCATTTCTGCAAAAGGATTCCCAACCAAGTATTGAGTGCAGAACTGAACATAATTATTTGAAGGTTGACTTTTTTTGTATTAAAAACACTTTTCTTTTATTGGTCGGATGAAATATGCTAATTTTTTGAGATAGGAATTTTGGGTTTTCATGAGCTGTATGCCAAAATCATCAATATTAAAACAATAAAAGGCTTGAACTACTTCAGTTGTGAGTAATGAATCTAAAATATATGAAAGTCTAATGTTTATCAAAACATTACAGAAAATAATGAACTTTATCACAATATGCAAATTTTTTTAGAAGGACCTGTATAATATGAAAAGTTTCACGTAAATGGGGCGGTAATGGTGACGGTTTTGATTGGTGTGGGTGTTTTTTCTTTTATGTATCTTTTTTTTTTTTTTTTTTACTTAATATATTTCTGCTACATAATATGTCCCCCAAGAGGTCAAAAAAAGACTTTGGGACACACTGTCACTTTTTTAAATTTTGCACTTTTTCATAAAAAGACTGTGGTGGGACAGTGAACACTCTTTTATTAAGCACTTTTCCTTTTTATTAAATTTTTTAATTTATTTAGTTTTCAAAAAAATTTTAATCATTTTTTTACTTTTTTTAAACATATTTTTACCACATAATTTGTCCCCAAGAGGTCACTGAAAGACCTTTGGGAGACAATAAGTGACTTTTTTTTTTGTACTATTACCACTGTAGCTGGAGCATCCAAAATAGCCCCAGTTACAGGGAAACCAGCCTGCTGCGGAGGCTTTGTACCAGGGCAGCGCTCCTCTGTTCCCGAGACACCCAGCGATCACATAATCGCTGGGTCCACACCGCAGAGTGCTCATAGAGGAGAAGGCAGAAGCGCTAATAAAGCGCTTCGGTCTTCTCCTCAGCTTCCCCGCTCTCACTAATAGCCGGGGACCCTTTCTGCTCCTGCTACAGTAGAGGAGCAAAACCTGTGATCCATCTGCTGTGCGGCGCTCTGTGCAGAAACACAGCTGATTGCAGGATCAGCTGTGTTTCTGCCCAGCAGGGCGGGGGCCGCAAACCATGGCTCTGGGGGCCGCATGCGGCCCGCGGGCCGCAGGTTGTGCACCCCTGATCTAGAGGGTAGCCTTTGTAAATAAGTGAAACACTAGTCTCAAATCTGTGTCAGGTCATCTCTAGACAGTTCAATTGTTGATGGGGGTGGGGGTGGAGGGTGAAATAATCTCATAGTGGGTTCACAGCTTGTGCTTTACACTTCAGCTGTTTTCTGAAATTGCATATTTGAGTGCACAGAAGACATTAGGCCCACATTTTTTAGTGCCACCAATAACGCATTATTTCCAAAGTCAATTGTAAGTATCAGTATCTTAAATGTGTTTGTGGAAAGGGAAAAACATTTTATTGTGTCTCTGTCTTTAAATTTCAGAAAACAGACTTGCAAACCATTCCATACTTTTTGTGACATTAGGCCCAAAATACTGAAGGGTTCCAAGCAAATGATCCAGGACCAGGGCTCTCCCAGAGACAGAATGTGGATATTAGCAGCACCAAATATCCAGCCAGATGTAGTAGTAGAAAAAATGGGTAACAAGGCAAACATGATGTATAAAAAATGCAATTTTAATGTGCATGATACATTATATTCCTCAAAATTCATAATTGTGGTTCATTGACAATGATATATCATAAAGTGCACCTGTGCTAATAAAGTGCATAATTGTGTAAAGTAAAAAATCATGAGGCGCTCACCCATAATAGTCCCACATGTGATAACTGGTTGGCGTTCTGTAGAGGACCGTGCACTTGCGCTAACAGTAAGCAGAGCGAGAACTACACAAACTCTCGCATGCGTCAAGAGAGTAGTGTGACGTCACTGCCCACAGTTGTAATGGGACTCGCCGCTTCTTAGGCTGTTTACTGCGCATTGCAGGGCAACTCATAGCGGTAAGACTCGTCACTTCTGAGTCTCCCATTACATATGACAGGGCGGGTCGTAACATTAAGTTGTCTAGAACTATGGAAAGAAGGGGAGTAAAGTCTATGCGATTCAATAACTGGTTATAACCTGAAGTATTACATTATTAATAGAATTGAGCGCGAGTATTCGAATCACAAATTTTTATTGCAAATATCGCCACTTAGCAACATCCCTAGCAACCAATAGGAAAGTTCCCTAACCATTAGTGTTGATCGCGAATATTCTAATCGCAAATTATCCCAAATTTATCGCGAATATATTAGATAGCCAATTTTCGCAATCAAGTAAATAATGACTGGAGATCTCGAATTTGCTAATTTATGGCAAATATTCGGCCAAAAATTTGCGAAATATCGCAAATTCGAATATTGCCTGTGCCGCTCATCACTAATTATTAATGGAAAGAGGGATGTCCATAAATAGGGAAACCAAAACGGTCGAGTCTCCCCAAAATGTGGATCACCTCGCTTTATTCTGATTCATATTGTTTTTATACTTTTTTTTTATCTGGAAATCATGTTTATTGATTGATTGGTGATAATGATTAGTGATGAGCAGCATAGGCAATATTCGTATTTGCGATATATCCCACATTTTTGGCCTAATATTCTAGATCTTCGCAAATTCTCTAAGTGCCGATATTCGCAATAAAAATTTGCGATTCGAATATTTGCGATCAACACTACTGGGGAGGTTCATATATAGTAAGGGGTAGGCAACTTTCCTATTGGTTGCTAGAAATGTTGCTAAACTCAGACAAAGACATTGCTGCCTTCTCATTGGCCCACAAGCAAGAAACAGGGAGGGACCATGGGTTCAGATGAAAAAAAAAATAGAATATTTGCGATAACGAAGATATAGCACTATATTCTAGATCTTTGCAAATTCTCAAAGTGCAGATATTCGCAATAAAAATTTGCGATTAGAATATTCACAATCAGCACTAATAATGATATGTATTTGAGTGCAACCCTTATACTGTATGTATTAAGCAAATATATTGCTGCATTTGTGGGAGGGGAGGCTGATTACAAGGCTAATTACACGCACCTGTGGGCCCAGGCTGACGTCGATTCAGCTGATTTCACCCACCCACACCATCTTACAGTCACTTCACATTAGGGTGGCCCTCTTTAGGCTGCCCTACCACGGCAGTTATGGCATAACTCCACTGCTTGTCGTAGATGGGGTTAGAGAGGTTAGGTTCACCTTTCTGATAGCCAATCCGACCACAAATACCCTTGTTGTGAGCACTGTTATCACTGCTTAACAAAGGCTCCATAGAGATGAGCTGAAACGTTGCATTGGGTTTAATAAAAGATCCACTTTTTTTTACCAAAGACCGGATGTTACCCATTTTTTCTATCGACTGTGGATTATATTAGTCCGATATCCTGCAAGGACTTTGCACCTGACACCTTGGAGTGCTGCTATTTTCCTAATGCAGATGTAGTAGTAGTTATAATTGTAGGCCACAGTTTTCATGGCTTCAGAAAATTGTTGTAGAATAAAGAGGACTGTGCATACCTTTCTGAGTGTCAGGTGCTGTGGATAACGAGAATAGAATCCAAAATTGCCATAAAGTTGAAGATTCCATGCAAACTCAATCTATTAGATGCTGTTAGTGATATATTGTGCAACAAAACGTGTCCGTGAGGACCACAGTGATTATAAACATTCCAGCATGTTATAAAAATAATCAATATTCATGAAAACATGATCAATATAGTATACGACTATGAGGAATATGCAACTTTTAGAATGTCAGACGTTTTGGTCAATCCCAGAACTTTATCAAGTGGTCACTGCAAATAAAGAGCACATTTTAATAAATATAATCATGTAGCAATGTCATATCTAAGTATTATGGACAAATAGACATGTACCAGAGCTAGATTTAAAAAATAAAATAGGGTAAAGTAAAAAAAAAGAAATAGTCTAATCAGAAATTATATGACTATCCTAAAGAGAATATAATGGTATGTAAGCTGGTGAATATAGGTATATAGGTTCCCTAGTATAGGTAGATAGTCAAACATGGCAACGAAGGGTACCTAAAGAAGATAGAGCTTACCAGAGAGGTAGTATGGATTTGTCCAGGTTGTGTTGGATTTCAAAAGTATGTACTGGACGTGCGCTTCTGTCTATGATGAGCATCATGTCCGGGGAGAGCTGGGTAGAGGAAGGCATTAGGCATGCACGCATAGCCAGGGCCATATGGCACAGAGCGGCAGCATGGGGCAACAGCGCAGAGGTAGCAGGCGCATGCGCTGATTGTATCTGTGGCCACAGTGGCCATATTGGAAATGGTAATGTTGGGAGAAACGAGGCTGTGCATGTGTAGCATGCATTTGTTACTGCAGGTGCCATATTGGATGTGGGGATATATACAGGAAAGTAAAGATGGAATAATTAGTGTTGTGTGAGAATGTGATAAATGTGTGGGGATAGCAAGAATGGTGTAATAACTGGATAATGTGGTAAGTGATGAACAGAAATGTAGTGTGTATGGGCAATGAAAACCCTAGGCTTTAAGGAAGGAAAAGATAAAATAAGAAAAATAAAAAATAAGAAGAGAAAAGGGAATGTTTAGGAGAAAATAAACAGAGGGACATAAATGTAAGAGAAGGATAGAAAAATATTAGGATTATGTTTGGTGGAAAACTGTCTGTGTTTGTATTTGGAAATAGCGTCTTTGATGTCTCGGTCTTTGATGTAGTAGTTTTATTCCGGCCGCCTTTCGGCATGTTTGCCGTGCTGCAGCTGGACCTCCGGCCCGGCCCGCATTATAGTCAATGGGGCCGGAGAGGACCTCCGGTGGCAGCACGGATCACGCAGGCTGTTCCCCCGCCGGAACAGCCTGCCGGAGAAGGCTGCTGCTAGTGTTAAAGTAGCCTAAGACTGGCGTCTAAATCACTGGTCTTAATAAATGTGACCCTATGTTACTATGTAACAAATTCAATTCATTTACAGTAGATTCCCTTAGTCGTACACAGCAGTATTCCTGGTTTAATAGGGTGGATTTAATAGGGAGTTCTTTAACCACCTCCGGACCGCCTAACGCACATGTGCGTTCCGGCGGTGGCAGGCTGGCGCACAGTCACGCATATATGCGTCATCTCGCGAGACGCGAGATTTCCTGTGAACGCGCGCACACAGGCGCGCGCGCTCACAGGAACGGAAGGTAAGCGAGTGGATCTCCAGCATGCCAGCGGCGATCGTTCGCTGGCAGGCTGGAGATCCAAATTTTTTAACCCCTAACAGGTATATTAGACGCTGTTTTCATAACAGCGTCTAATATACCTCCTACCTGGTCCTCTGGTGGTCCCTTTTGTTAGGATCGACCACCAGAGGACTCAGGTAGGTCAGTACAGTCGCACCAAACACCACACTACACTACACCCCCCCCGTCACTTATTAACCCCTTATAAACCCCTGATCACCCATGATCACCCCATATAAACTCCCTGATCACCCCCCTGTCATTGATCACCGCCCTGTCATTGATCACCCCCCTGTCAGGCTCCGTTCAGACGTCCGTATGATTTTTACGGATCCACGGATACATGGATCGGATCCGCAAAAAGCATACGGACGTCTGAATGGAGCCTTACAGGGGGGTGATCAATGACAGGCGGGTGATCACCCATATACACTCCCTGATCACCCCCTGTCATTGATCACCCCCCTGTCATTGATCACTCCCCTGTAAGGCTCCATTCAGACGTCCGCATGATTTTTACGGATCCATGGATACATGGATCGGATCCGCAAAACACATGCGGACGTCTGAATGGAGCCTTACAGGGGGTGATCAATGACAGGCGGGTGATCACCCATATACACTCCCTGATCACCCCCCTGTCATTGATAACCCCCCTGTAAGGCTCCATTCAGACGTCCGCATGCGTTCTGTGGATCCGATACATGTATCCATGGATCCGTAAAAAATCATGCGGATGTCTGAATGGAGCCTTACAGGGGAGGTGATCAGTGACAGGGGGGTGATCACCCTGATTACCCTGATCACCCTCTGTCATTGATAACCCCCCTGTAAGGCTCCATTCAGACGTCCGCATGCGTTCTGTGGATCCGATACATGTATCCATGGATCCGTAAAAAATCATGCGGATGTCTGAATGGAGCCTTACAGGGGGGGTGATCACCCTGATCACCCCCTGTCATTGATAACCCCCCTGTAAGGCACCATTCAGACGTCCGCATGCGTTCTGTGGATCCGATACATGTATCCATGGATCCGTAAAAAATCATGCGGATGTCTGAATGGAGCCTTACAGGGGGGGTGATCAGTGACAGGGGGGTGATCACCCTGATTACCCTGATCACCCCCTGTCATTGATAACCCCCCTGTAAGGCTCCATTCAGACGTCCGCATGCGTTCTGTGGATCCGTTACATGTATCCATGGATCCGTAAAAAATCATGCGGATGTCTGAATGAAGCCTTACAGGGGGGGTGATCAGTGACAGGGGGGTGATCACCCTGATTACCCTGATCACCCCCTGTCATTGATAACCCCCCTGTAAGGCTCCATTCAGACGTCCGCATGTGTTTTGTGGATCCGATCCATGTATCCATGGATCCGTAAAAAATCATGCGGATGTCTGAATGGAGCCTTACAGGGGGGGTGATCAATGACAGGGGGGTGATCAGGGAGTCTATATGGGTGATCACCCCCCTGTCATTGATCACCCCCCTGTCATTGATCACCCCCCCCCCCCTCTGGTAAGGCTCCATTCAGACATTTTTTTTGGCATAAGTTAGCGGAAATTTTTTGTTTGTTTTTGTTTTTGTTTTTTCTTACAAAGTCTCATATTCCACTAACTTGTGTCAAAAAATAAAATCTCACATGGACGCACCATACCCCTCACGGAATCCAAATGCGTAAACATTTTTAGACATTTATATTCCAGACTTCTTCTCACGCTTTAGGGCCCCTAAAAAGCCAAAGCAGTATAAATACCCCACATGTGACCCCATTTCGGAAAGAAGACAACCCAAGGTATTCCGTGAGGGGCATATTGAGTCCATGAAAGATTGAAATTTTTGTCCTAAGTTAGCGGAAAGTGAGACTTTGTGAGAAAAAAACAAAAAAAAAATCAATATCCGCTAACTTATGCAAAAAAAAAAAATTTCTAGGAACTCGCCATGCCCCTCATTGAATACCTTGGGGTTAGGGATGAGCGAACTCGAACTGTATAGTTCGGGTTCGTACCGAATTTTGGGGTGTCCGTGACACGGACCCGAACCCGGACATTTTCGTAAAAGTCCGGGTTCGGGTTCGGTGTTCGTCGCTTTCTTCGCGCTTTTGTGACGCTTTCTTGGCGCTTTTTGAAAGGCTGCAAAGCAGCCAATCAACAAGCGTCATACTACTTGCCCCAAGAGGCCATCACAGCCATGCCTACTATTGGCATGGCTGTGATTGGCCAGAGCACCATGTGACCCAGCCTCTATTTAAGCTGGAGTCACATAGCGCCGCCCGTCACTCTGCTCTGATTAGCGTAGGGAGAGGTTGCGGCTGCGACAGTAGGGCGAGATTAGGCAGATTAACTCCTCCAAAGGACTTGATTAACTGATCGATCTGCAGCTGTGGATCATTGAGCTGCTGATCCTCAATTGCTCACTGTTTTTAGGCTGCACAGACCGTTTGTCAGTCTCATTTTTCTGGGGTGATCGGCGGCCATTTTGTGTCTTGTGGTGCGCCAGCACAAGCTGCGACCAAGTGCATTTAACCCTCAATGGTGTGGTTGTTTTTTGGCTAAAGCCTACATCAGGGTGAAGCTGTCACACCAAGTGCATTTAACCAGCAATAGTCTGTTCATTTTTTGGCCATATACAAAATCAGGGGCAAGCTGCGCCTGTCACCAAGTGCATTTAACCCTCCATGGTGTGGTTGTTTTTTGGCTAAAGCCTACATCAGGGTGAAGCTGTCACACCAAGTGCATTTAACCAGCAATAGTCTGTTCATTTTTTGGCCATATACAAAATCAGGGGCAAGCTGCGCCTGTCACCAAGTGCATTTAACCCTCAATGGTGTGGTTGTTTTTTGGCTAAAGCCTACATCAGGGTGAAGCTGTCACACCAAGTGCATTTAACCAGCAATAGTCTGTTCATTTTTTGGCCATATACAAAATCAGGGGCAAGCTGCGCCTGTCACCAAGTGCATTTAACCCTCAATGGTGTGGTTGTTTTTTGGCTAAAGCCTACATCAGGGTGAAGCTGTCACACCAAGTGCATTTAACCAGCAATAGTCTGTTCATTTTTTGGCCATATCCCAGTCTAATTCTGTCACTAAATCCATACCGGTCACCCAGCGCCTAAATACTAGGCCTCAAATTTATATCCAGCTAAATCTGTCCCTAGTGCTGTAGCTGGGCGAGTTATTTAGTGTCCGTTCAAGCACATTTCTTGTTCTGGGTTGAAATACAATTCCCAATTTAGCAATTTCATAATTTAGTGGTTCCTGCTATATCAGAGCTATTTGAAATCTATCCCAAAAAGGGTATATAATATTGAAGGTGCACATTGGGTCATTCAGAATAACTTCACACACACCCGCTACTGTGTATTTCCAAGTCTAATTCTGTCACTAAACCCATACCTGTCACCCAGCGCCTAAATACTAGGCCTCAAATTTAAATCCCTCTAAATCTCTCGTTACCCACCGCTGTACTGTTGTTGCTGGGCAAGATATTTAGTGTCCGTCAAAGCACATTTTTTGTTCTGGGTTGAAGTACAATTCCCAATTTAGCAATTTCATAATTTAGTGGTTTCTGCTATATCAGAGCTATTTGAAATCTATCCCTAAAAGGGTATATAATATTGAAGGTGCACATAGGGTCATTCAGAATAACTTCACACACACGCTTCTGTGCATTTCCAAGTCTAATTCTGTCACTAAATCCATACCGGTGACCCAGCGCCTAAATACTAGGCCTCAAATTTAAATCCCTCTAAATCTCTCGTTACCCACCACTGTACTGTTGTTGCTGGGCAAGATATTTAGTGTCCGTCAAAGCACATTTTTTGTTCTGGGTTGAAGTACAATTCCCAATTTAGCAATTTCATAATTTAGTGGTTTCTGCTATATCAGAGCTATTTGAAATCTATCCCTAAAAGGGTATATAATATTGAAGGTGCACATAGGGTCATTCAGAATAACTTCACACACACGCTTCTGTGCATTTCCAAGTCTAATTCTGTCACTAAATCCATACCGGTGACCCAGCGCCTAAATACTAGGCCTCAAATTTAAATCCCTCTAAATCTCTCGTTACCCACCGCTGTACTGTTGTTGCTGGGCAAGATATTTAGTGTCCGTCAAAGCACATTTTTTGTTCTGGGTTGAAGTACAATTCCCAATTTAGCAATTTCATAATTTAGTGGTTTCTGCTATATCAGAGCTATTTGAAATCTATCCCTAAAAGGGTATATAATATTGAAGGTGCACATAGGGTCATTCAGAATAACTTCACACACACGCTTCTGTGCATTTCCAAGTCTAATTCTGTCACTAAATCCATACCGGTGACCCAGCGCCTAAATACTAGGCCTCAAATTTAAATCCCTCTAAATCTCTCGTTACCCACCGCTGTACTGTTGTTGCTGGGCAAGATATTTAGTGTCCGTCAAAGCACATTTTTTGTTCTGGGTTGAAGTACAATTCCCAATTTAGCAATTTCATAATTTAGTGGTTTCTGCTATATCAGAGCTATTTGAAATCTATCCCTAAAAGGGTATATAATATTGAAGGTGCACATAGGGTCATTCAGAATAACTTCACACACACGCTTCTGTGCATTTCCAAGTCTAATTCTGTCACTAAATCCATACCGGTGACCCAGCGCCTAAATACTAGGCCTCAAATTTAAATCCCTCTAAATCTCTCGTTACCCACCGCTGTACTGTTGTTGCTGGGCAAGATATTTAGTGTCCGTCAAAGCACATTTTTTGTTCTGGGTTGAAGTACAATTCCCAATTTAGCAATTTCATAATTTAGTGGTTCCTGCTATATCAGAGCTATTTGAAATCTATCCCAAAAAGGGTATATAATATTGAAGGTGCACATTGGGTCATTCAGAATAACTTCACACACACCCGCTACTGTGTATTTCCAAGTCTAATTCTGTCACTAAACCCATACCTGTCACCCAGCGCCTAAATACTAGGCCTCAAATTTAAATCCCTCTAAATCTCTCGTTACCGCTGTACTGTTGTAGCTGGGAAAGTTATTTAGTGCCCGTCAAAGCACATTTTTTGTTCTGGGTTGAAGTACAATTCCCAATTTAGCAATTTCATAATTTAGTGGTTCCTGCTATATCAGAGCTATTTGAAATCTATCCCAAAAAGGGTATATAATATTCAAGGTGCACATTGGGTCATTCAGAATAACTTCACACACACGCTTCTGTGCATTTCCAAGTCTAATTCTGTCACTAAATCCATACCGGTCACCCAGCGCCTAAATACTAGGCCTCAAATTTATATCCCGCTGAATTTGAATACAATACATTGGGCCAAATAATATATTTGTTGTTGTGGTGAACCATAACAATGAGAAAAACATCTAGTAAGGGACGCGGACGTGGACATGGTCGTGGTGGTGTTAGTGGACCCTCTGGTGCTGGGAGAGGACGTGGCCGTTCTGCCACATCCACACGTCCTAGTGTACCAACTACCTCAGGTCCCAGTAGCCGCCAGAATTTACAGCGATATATGGTGGGGCCCAATGCCGTTCTAAGGATGGTAAGGCCTGAGCAGGTACAGGCATTAGTCAATTGGGTGGCCGACAGTGGATCCAGCACGTTCACATTATCTCCCACCCAGTCTTCTGCAGAAAGCGCACAGATGGCGCCTGAAAACCAACCCCATCAGTCTGTCACATCACCCCCATGCATACCAGGGAAACTGTCTCAGCCTCAAGTTATGCAGCAGTCTCTTATGCTGTTTGAAGACTCCGCTGGCAGGGTTTCCCAAGGGCATCCACCTAGCCCTTCCCCAGCGGTGAAAGACATAGAATGCACTGACGCACAACCACTTATGTTTCCTGATGATGAGGACATGGGAATACCACCTCAGCATGTCTCTGATGATGACGAAACACAGGTGCCAACTGCTGCGTCTTTCTGCAGTGTGCAGACTGAACAGGAGGTCAGGGATCAAGACTGGGTGGAAGACGATGCAGGGGACGATGAGGTCCTAGACCCCACATGGAATGAAGGTCGTGCCACTGACTTTCACAGTTCGGAGGAAGAGGCAGTGGTGAGACCGAGCCAACAGCGTAGCAAAAGAGGGAGCAGTGGGCAAAAGCAGAACACCCGCCGCCAAGAGACTCCGCCTGCTACTGACCGCCGCCATCTGGGACCGAGCACCCCAAAGGCAGCTTCAAGGAGTTCCCTGGCATGGCACTTCTTCAAACAATGTGCTGACGACAAGACCCGAGTGGTTTGCACGCTGTGCCATCAGAGCCTGAAGCGAGGCATTAACGTTCTGAACCTGAGCACAACCTGCATGACCAGGCACCTGCATGCAAAGCATGAACTGCAGTGGAGTAAACACCTTAAAACCAAGGAAGTCACTCAGGCTCCCCCTGCTACCTCTTCTGCTGCTGCCGCCTCGGCCTATTCTGCTGCTGCCGCCTCGGCCTCTTCCTCCGCCTCTGGAGGAACGTTGGCACCTGCCGCCCAGCAAACAGGGGATGTACCACCAACACCACCACCACCACCTCCGTCACCAAGCGTCTCAACCATGTCACACGCCAGCGTTCAGCTCTCCATCTCACAAACATTTGATAGAAAGCGTAAATTCCCACCTAGCCACCCTCGATCCCTGGCCCTGAATGCCAGCATTTCTAAACTACTGGCCTATGAAATGCTGTCATTTAGGCTGGTGGACACAGACAGCTTCAAACAGCTCATGTCGCTTGCTGTCCCACAGTATGTTGTTCCCAGCCGGCACTACTTCTCCAAGAGAGCCGTGCCTTCCCTGCACAACCAAGTATCCGATAAAATCAAGTGTGCACTGCGCAACGCCATCTGTAGCAAGGTCCACCTAACCACAGATACGTGGACCAGTAAGCACGGCCAGGGACGCTATATCTCCCTAACTGCACACTGGGTAAATGTAGTGGCAGCTGGGCCCCAGGCGGAGAGCTGTTTGGCGCACGTCCTGCCGCCGCCAAGGATCGCAGGGCAACATTCTTTGCCTCCTGTTGCCACCTCCTCCTTCTCGGCTTCCTCCTCCTCTTCTTCCACCTGCTCATCCAGTCAGCCACACACCTTCACCACCAACTTCAGCACAGCCCGGGGTAAACGTCAGCAGGCCATTCTGAAACTCATATGTTTGGGGGACAGGCCCCACACCGCACAGGAGTTGTGGCGGGGTATTGAACAACAGACCGACGAGTGGTTGCTGCCGGTGAGCCTCAAGCCCGGCCTGGTGGTGTGTGATAATGGGCGAAATCTCGTTGCAGCTCTGGGACTAGCCAATTTGACGCACATCCCTTGCTTGGCGCATGTGCTGAATTTGGTGGTGCAGAAGTTCATTCACAACTACCCCGACATGTCAGAGCTGCTGCATAAAGTGCGGGCCGTCTGTTCGCGCTTCCGGCGTTCACATCCTGCCGCTGCTCGCCTGTCTGCGCTACAGCGTAACTTCGGCCTTCCCGCTCACCGCCTCATATGCGACGTGCCCACCAGGTGGAACTCCACCTTGCACATGCTGGACAGACTGTGCGAGCAGCAGCAGGCCATAGTGGAGTTTCAGCTGCAGCACGCACGGGTCAGTCGCACTACAGAACAGCACCACTTCACCACCAATGACTGGGCCTCCATGCGAGACCTGTGTGCCCTGTTGCGCTGTTTCGAGTACTCCACCAACATGGCCAGTGGCGATGACACCGTTATCAGCGTTACAATACCACTTCTATGTCTCCTTGAGAAAACACTTAGGGCGATGATGGAACAGGAGGTGGCCCAGGAGGAGGAGGAGGAGGATGAGGAAGAGGGGTCATTTTTAGCACTTTCAGGCCAGTCTCTTCGAAGTGACTCAGAGGGAGGTTTTTTGCAACAGCAGAGGCCAGGTACAAATGTGGCCAGCCAGGGCCCACTACTGGAGGACGAGGAGGACGAGGATGAGGAGGAGGTGGAGGAGGATGAGGATGAAGCATGGTCACAGCGGGGTGGCACCCAACGCAGCTCGGGTCCATCACTGGTGCGTGGCTGGGGGGAAAGGCAGGACGATGACGATACGCCTCCCACAGAGGACAGCTTGTCCTTACCCCTGGGCAGCCTGGCACACATGAGCGACTACATGCTGCAGTGCCTGCGCAACGACAGCAGAGTTGCCCACATTTTAACCTGTGCGGACTACTGGGTTGCCACCCTGCTGGATCCACGCTACAAAGACAATGTGCCCACCTTACTTCCTGCACTGGAGCGTGATAGGAAGATGCGCGAGTACAAGCGCACGTTGGTAGACGCGCTACTGAGAGCATTCCCAAATGTCACAGGGGAACAAGTGGAAGCCCAAGGCCAAGGCAGAGGAGGAGCAAGAGGTCGCCAAGGCAGCTGTGTCACGGCCAGCTCCTCTGAGGGCAGGGTTAGCATGGCAGAGATGTGGAAAACTTTTGTCAACACGCCACAGCTAACTGCACCACCACCTGATACGCAACGTGTTAGCAGGAGGCAACATTTCACTAACATGGTGGAACAGTACGTGTGCACACCCCTCCACGTACTGACTGATGGTTCGGCCCCATTCAACTTCTGGGTCTCTAAATTGTCCACGTGGCCAGAGCTAGCCTTTTATGCCTTGGAGGTGCTGGCCTGCCCGGCAGCCAGCGTTTTGTCTGAACGTGTATTCAGCACGGCAGGGGGCGTCATTACAGACAAACGCAGCCGCCTGTCTACAGCCAATGTGGACAAGCTGACGTTCATAAAAATGAACCAGGCATGGATCCCACAGGACCTGTCCGTCCCTTGTCCAGATTAGACATTAACTACCTCCCCATAACCATATATTATTGGACTCCAGGGCACTTCCTCATTCAATCCTATTTTTATTTTCATTTTACCATTATATTGCGATGCTACCCAAAGTTGAATGAACCTCTCCTCTGCCTGTGTGCTAGGCCTAAATATATGCCAATGGACTGTTGCAGTGGTGGCTGACATGAAGCCTGATTCTCTGCTATGACATGCAGACTAATTCTCTGCTGACATGAAGCCAGATTGTCTGTTACGGGACCTCTCTCCTCTGCCTGGGTGCTGGGCCTAAATTTATGACAATGGACTGTTGCAGTGGTGGCTGACGTGAAGCCTGATTCTCTGCTATGACATGCAGACTGATTCTCTGCTGACATGAAGCCAGATCGTCTGTTACGGGACCTCTCTGCTCTGCCTGTGTGCTAGGCCTAAATATATGCCAATGGACTGTTGCAGTGGTGGGTGACGTGAAGCCTCATTCTCTGCTATGACATGCAGACTGATTCTCTGCTGACATGAAGCCAGATTGTCTGTTACGGGACCTCTCTGCTCTGCCTGTGTGCTAGGCCTAAATATATGCCAATGGACTGTTGCAGTGGTGGGTGACGTGAAGCCTCATTCTCTGCTATGACATGCAGACTGATTCTCTGCTGTCATGAAGCCAGATTGTCTGTTACGGGACCTCTCTGCTCTGCCTGTGTGCTAGGCCTAAATATATGCCAATGGACTGTTGCAGTGGTGGGTGACGTGAAGCCTCATTCTCTGCTATGACATGCAGACTGATTCTCTGCTGACATGAAGCCAGATTGTCTGTTACGGGACCTCTCTGCTCTGCCTGTGTGCTAGGCCTAAATATATGCCAATGGACTGTTGCAGTGGTGGGTGACGTGAAGCCTCATTCTCTGCTATGACATGCAGACTGATTCTCTGCTGTCATGAAGCCAGATTGTCTGTTACGGGACCTCTCTGCTCTGCCTGTGTGCTAGGCCTAAATATATGCCAATGGACTGTTGCAGTGGTGGGTGACGTGAAGCCTCATTCTCTGCTATGACATGCAGACTAATTCTCTGCTGACATGAAGACAGATTCTCTGTTACGGGACCTCTCTCCTCTGCCTGTGTGTGTGCTGGGCCTAAATATATGCCAATGGACTGTTGCAGTGGTGGCTGACGTGAAGCCTCATTCTCTGCTATGACATGCAGACTGATTCTCTGCTGACATGAAGCCAGATTCTCTGTTACGGGACCTCTCTCCTCTGCCTGTGTGTGTGCTGGGCCTAAATATATGCCAATGGACTGTTGCAGTGGTGGCTGACGTGAAGCCTCATTCTCTGCTATGACATGCAGACTGATTCTCTGCTGACATGAAGCCAGATTCTCTGTTACGGGACCTCTCTCCTCTGCCTGTGTGTGTGCTGGGCCTAAATATATGCCAATGGACTGTTGCAGTGGTGGCTGACGTGAAGCCTCATTCTCTGCTATGACATGCAGACTGATTCTCTGCTGACATGAAGCCAGATTCTCTGTTACGGGACCTCTCTCCTCTGCCTGTGTGCTAGGCCTAAATATATGCCAATGGACTGTTGCAGTGGTGGCTGACGTGAAGCCTCATTCTCTGCTATGACATGCAGACTAATTCTCTGCTGACATGAAGACAGATTCTCTGTTACGGGACCTCTCTCCTCTGCCTGGGTGCCGGGGCCTAAATATCTGAGAATGGACTGTTCCAGTGGTGGGTGACGGGAAGCCAGATTCTCTGCTATGGAACCTCTCTCCAATTGATTTTGGTTAATTTTTATTTATTTAATTTTTATTTTAATTAATTTCCCTATCCACATTTGTTTGCAGGGGATTTACCTACATGTTGCTGCCTTTTGCAGCCCTCTAGCCCTTTCCTGGGCTGTTTTACAGCCGTTTTAGTGCCGAAAAGTTCGGGTCCCCATTGACTTCAATGGGGTTCGGGTTCGGGACGAAGTTCGGATCGGGTTCGGATCCCGAACCCGAACATTTCCGGGATGTTCGGCCGAACTTCTCGAACCCGAACATCCAGGTGTTCGCTCAACTCTACTTGGGGTGTCTTCTTTCCAAAGTGGGGTCACATGTGGGGTATTTATACTGCCCTGGCTTTTTAGGGGCCCGAAAGTGTGAGAAGAAGTCTGGGATCCAAATGTCTAAAAATGCCCTCCTAGAAGGAATTTGGGCCCCTTTGCGCATCTAGGCTGCAAAAAAGTGTCACACATGTGGTATCGCCGTACTCAGGAGAAGTTGGGGAATGTGTTTTGAGGTGTCATTTTACATATACCCATGCTGGGTGAGAAAAATATCTTGGTCAAATGCCAACTTTGTATAAAAAAATGGGAAAAGTTGTCTTTTGCCAAGATATTTCTCTCACCCAGCATGGGTATATGTAAAATGACACCCCAAAACACATTGCCCAACTTCTCCTGAGTACGGCGATACCAGATGTGTCACACTTTTTTGATGCCAAGGTGGGCAAAGGGGCACATATTCCAAAGTGCACCTTTCGGATTTCACCGGTCATTTTTTTACAGATTTTGATTGCAAAGTACTTCTCACACATTTGGGCCCCTAAATTGCCAGGGCAGTATAACTACCCCACAAGTGACCCCATTTTGGAAAGAAGACACCCCAAGGTATTCCGTGAGGGGCATGGCGAGTTCCTAGAATTTTTTATTTTTTGTCGCAAGTTAGTGGAATATGAGACTTTGTAAGAAAAAAAAAAAAAAATAAATCATCATCATTTTCCGCTAACTTGTGACAAAAAATTAAAAGTTCTATGAACTCACTATGCCCATCAGCGAATACCTTAGGGTGTCTACTTTCCGAAATGGGGTCATTTGTGGGGTTTTTCTACTGTTTGGGCATTGTAGAACCTCAGGAATCATGACAGGTGCTCAGAAAGTCAGAGCTGCTTCAAAAAGCGGAAATTCACATTTTTGTACCATAGTTTGTAAATGCTATAACTTTTACCCAAACCATTTTTTTTTTGCCCAAACATTTTTTTTTTATCAAAGACATGTAGAACAATAAATTTGGCGAAAAATTTATATATGGATGTCGAAAGTGAAAGTGAAAAATGTCATTTTTTTGCAAAAAATTAGTTACATTTTGATTAATAACAAAAAAAGTAAAAATGTCAGCAGCAATAAAATACCACCAAATGAAAGCTCTATTAGTGAGAAGAAAAGGAGGTAAAATTCATTTGGGTGGTAAGTTGCATGACCGAGCGATAAACGGTGAAAGGAGTGTAGTGCCGAAGTGTAAAAAGTGCTCTGGTCATGAAGGGGGTTTCACCTAGCGGGGCTGAAGTGGTTAAAGGATCCTCTGGTGACATCTTGGTGCCAGATACCAAAGGAAAAATTCAGAGGTCTTGTGGAGTCCATTGCTCAAAGGAGACAGACTTTAGTGTCATGGCTGATCTGCTTACATATTCTGTTTACCATACTACTCAATTGTTTTGAAGTATCTTCACTTCCAACATAAGTAACACATGTTTGTCTCCTACAAATTCAAGCCAATATAATGCCCACACCTCTTCAGAAACCTAGAAAATATAAGGCTCATGCACAAATCAAAGCCCTGAGCACTTCTTCTGCACTGCAGTGCACGGAGACTTGATTGCATCTTAGTACAGAGCCATACATCCTCTTTCTGCTGCCATACAGGCTCCATCATGTGCTGTGTACTTGGAGATGTTTTCCCATGACAGCAGTGAATATACCTCTGTGCCTATAGCTTCCAAATGTGCATGCGACCATGATTTTTACAATGTATCCCTCAGGAACCTACAAAATACCAGAGCACTTTTTGGTCATGGAACATTGTGACTTCAACATAAATGTTTCCAAATTCTTGCTGGGAATAGGAGCTCTGCACTCCGACATGATCGAAATGTCAGCAGTAGAAAAAGCCAATGTAATAACTTTTTCACGTCTCCCCAGGGTACATACGCTTACAGTCTATAGTAGATAGTTGTTCTGATGGTAGAAGACCGAAGTTTTGCAATGTTATTTGGCATGAACGTCTCTGAATTTTCTCAGTGGTTTAGCAAAAATGTAGCAAACAATATTTTCTGTTTGTGTCAAATGGTGCTGTTCACGCTCCTCAGAAACCCTGTGAAATATTCTTTATTTGGTTATTTGCGGTTCAGGAGATTTGAACAGACACAAAGGTCAGGGATCCTGAAGGGGACATTAAATTGTTACATGGAAGAACAGTCACACGCATTGTATAAAATAAATACACAAAAAACCTCTTGGGTGTATTGGAAATGGGAACTTGTAGCAATTACTCTCCAGGTGATTTGCGCAGAGTCAGCCGAGCGGAAAGTGCTGTAACAGATATGTTTATTGTTACAGTGGAACCGTGTTGATATTGCAGAAAAACTCAGAGCTGAATCATGTCCTGTATTCTTGTATACAGCAAAGCCATGGTGTCGGGTAATCCAAGCAAAAGTTACAGAAGTAAAGGTAGTAAATAAGAATATGACTTCAAAGAACGTGCGACTTATTGTGTAGTCATGTCTGCAGCCTACATGGTGTAATACATGTTACTACATTTATTGTATGTCCCCTGGGAGTACAAACAGAAGAAATATGAGGATAATATTAAGCAAACATTGCTTGGTAAACTGGAGTCAATCAAGCACTTCAATTCTAATGAGGGTACGGCTGACAATGGAGGCCAATACATCCTTATTATTTTTTATTTATGACTTTCCATTGTTTTGTAGTTAAGATCAGAATATAGACAATTTTACCAGAAAACTATTTCAACCATAATTCCACTCATTGAGAATCACTCAACTTTATATTGATGATATAGGGTCTTTTTTTGGTGGGAGCTTGTGGCATCCCTCTAATCACTTTTAAGGCTGAGCCTGTAATGTAAAAGTCAGAGGGTGACAGAGAGACCATTGATTTTATTCAGTACCTTGCACTTCTCCAGTCCAAAGAGCATTGGAGAGCATTCAGCAGTCAGGAAAGCACATTATCCCATTTCCAAGGTAACTCAGAGGAAGGAACCTTGAGTAGCAACCTGACAGTGAGGCAAAACTATGCTTCTTGTTTAATAATTTTGTTGCAGGCGATCAAAACCTTTCCGTTATAAAAAGTAGAGGGTACAGTACCTGCCCACACCTATTCATCTTTGTTTCCTTCATCTAAAGACAAAATATGAGATCATCTGCAATCCTGAGATTCAGTGCTTCTTGGGTCTTGCATGCATAGTCATTATTAGAGATGAGCGAATCGAAGTTGGCCAAGTGGAATTCAATCCAAATTTCAGGAAAAATTTGAAAAATGGCTGCTGCACGTGTTAGGACATGGAGCAAGGAACTCTGGGAACGAGGGATCACCCACAATGCCATCCATGAAGCCAATTAGCAGCCAGATAGGCCTGTGATGTCATAGCCCTATAAAAAGCCTCAACCATTTTGGATTCAGCCATTTTCCAGTGTACTTAGTGCAGGGAGAGATGTTAGCAGGCGCTAGGGACAGTGGTAGGAAAGACTTTAAAACTTTTATTTTGCTGTATAGAAGTTCAGGGAAAGGATAGGAAGGAATCAATCCACAGTATTGAAGCAGAACAGGGTTCAGTAGGGGAGTTTTCAGCCTGGGTTATAGGAACAATCTTATTATACCTTGCTGCGCTGACTACAGATCCAAATTGCCATTATACAGCTCAGTAATTCCAGAAAAAAACTGTTTGATACAGCCATTAAAAGGGTTTATTACAAGGAAATATTTATACATCTTATTTGCTGTCCAGCGGTGCAGTTATATGTTCTAAAAAATTTTTAGGCTTGTATAAGTGGGAAAAAAAGGCTTCTTTGCTGTTGTCTGGTGAAGTGGGACAATGACAGCCCTTTTTGGCGTGTATTAGCGACCATAAAAAAATATATTATTTGCTGTTTAGCGGTGCAGTTATATGTTCTAAAGCCCTTTTTGGCATGTATTAGTGGCACAAAAATATATATTATTTGCCATTTAGCCGTGCAGTTGCATTGGGCTCCTCAGCCTAGGGCTCTTTAAGATGCTACCCAGATGTAGGAAATGTTGAGTGGTATAGTGTGGCCTAAAATGTCTCTCTATGTGTGTCACGGTGATCCTACCTGGATACGGCTGGACCCCAGGCTTTGGCTCTGAAGCAATAGAAATAATTGGGAAATAATTTAGGATTTGGAAAAAAGATTGAGTCCAGACCTTGTATAGAGTTGAACAGCAGCTTTACTTGACTAAACATTCATCCAAGACAGTCTTCAAACTTTATCTTGGTCCCTGCAGGCTTTAGCATTAAAACAGCAGGCAAACAGATTTTTGCTACACCTGTTTCTCTCTGGCTCTGCTGTGCTGACAGGCTTGCTGTATAACTGTGCTTCTTCTATATGCTGCACTACACTTGGTAATCTGACTCTTAAGTTATACCAGGTAATTTTATCCTGGCTCCTAAGGCTTTAAGCTTTGGCCTCCATGTCCAGCAGAGCTGAGGGTGCTCTGGCTGGCTTGGCTTGGGCACATCCAGCAGAGAGGTGCCCTGCTACACACCTATCCCCTAGCAGGGGATATGCTAGACTTAACTAGAAACTGGGAGACACCCTTCCTACAGAAAAGAAGAACTCGCCCACTCCTCCACAGAGGGGGCAGAATGGAATGGAAAGCTTCATTCTATCTAACTGTATCTCTGCCAGTATCTCTGACATATTTGCTGCCACCTGCTGGTAAATCAGGCACATTACATGTTAACATAACAGTTGCAAACAGATTAGGAATGCATATTGTATAAGACCTGACCAAATACATAAGATGACATGGGGTTAGACCATTAGAGATAGTAGCTGATGGCAGAGATGGTAATGCCACTCTGGGGCGTTACATTCCCTCTTACTTAAAACCAAATGGTCTTCGGCTTGTGCTTAGGATGTGCTCTAAGGGTATGCAAAGAAAAGCTAAAGTGCTGCTTGAGAATATAGACTATTACACACATACATAGACTTACGGCAACAATTACCCATAGGTTCCTGTCCGTATGAGTAGGGTGTCTTTTCATAGTTTGCCCTCTTAGTAATAACCCGATAATAGTGTTGGGCAAGCATGCTCGGCCAAATATCGCATGTGCTTGAGCGCGATGCTCGAGTCAGTGTATTTAAATCTAATTTAGCCTCTATTTCTGAAAGTTTCTGGCAGTATTTGAACTCACAACCTTCTACATTACAGCCAAGAATGTTAACCACTACACTATAGAGCTGCATGACCAGCTACTTAAAAAAAAGAGGCTTCTGCTGTATAGGAATACTTACTTCACCTGGTTTGCAGTTTTTCCACCTGTTGTCCACAGCAGGCTTTAGGGGCCTGTTTCTCAGCATGCGGCTCACAGCCCTTTTGCACAGCACAAGTTTTCAGATCCCAAAAAAAACAGGGACTGACAGCGCTCCACTGTAAGAGAGGAATAATACACACCCAGCTGAGACTGCTGGTTGGGTTTGATATAGGCCAGTAAAGACCCGGCCTGGAGAGTGGGGAGAAGCCACCCACCCAGCACTTTGGCTACTCCCAGTAAGAGTCGGTCCGGATCAGATTACAGCCATGCTAAAATAGCAACGTGTCAACCAGAACTAGCTTGAAAATATCAGCTCTTACTTCACCGAGGTCAGGAACCTATGTGACACATACCTTCCGTCAACGATGGACCCTTGCGCCTTCCTACATACCTCCCCACTTTGTTCAACCCTGAGAGGGTGAACACTTGCCAGACAGTGTACCCAGGACAGGGCATCTGCATTTCCCTGTAAGCGGGTTTGAAAAGCAAATTTTTATTTTGAATATCGCCACTTCAAGAATTTGCAAATATTTAGAATATAGTGCTATATATTCGTCATATCGAATATTTGTCATTTTTTCCATCTGAACACATGATTTCTCCCTGTTTCTTGCTTGTGTGCCAATGAGTCATTGGCCCACAATCAACTTAAGCAGGGATGAATCATGACTTCAGATGGAAAAAATGACGAATATTCTAAAATACGAATATACTGTATAGCACTATATTGACTATAGTGCTATATATTAGTTTTTAGAATATTCATCATTTTTTTCCATATGAAGTTATGATTCCTTCCTGCTTAATTTGCTTGTGGGCCAATGACTCATTGGCCCACAAGCAAGAACCAGGGAGTAATCATGTGTTCAGATAGAAAAAATTCTATAGTGCTATATATTCGTTTTTGACCCATGCCTGTATTGATTGTGTAATATTCGCATATTATGCAATCATTACCTTGCCGATTTTCGAGTAAAAAAAAAGAATTTAGAATATAACGAATAGGGATGAGCGAACTCGAACTGTATAGTTCGGGTTCGTACCGAATTTTGGGGTGTCCGTGACACGGACCCGAACCCGGACATTTTCGTAAAAGTCCGGGTTCGGGTTCGGTGTTCGTCGCTTTCTTGGCGCTTTTGTGACGCTTTCTTGGCGCTTTTTGAAAGGCTGCAAAGCAGCCAATCAACAAGCGTCATACTACTTGCCCCAAGAGGCCATCACAGCCATGCCTACTATTGGCATGGCTGTGATTGGCCAGAGCACCATGTGACCCAGCCTCTATTTAAGCTGGAGTCACATAGCGCCGCCCGTCACTCTGCTCTGATTAGCGTAGGGAGAGGTTGCGGCTGCGACAGTAGGGCGAGATTAGGCAGATTAACTCCTCCAAAGGACTTGATTAACTGATCGATCTGCAGCTGTGGATCATTGAGCTGCTGATCCTCAATTGCTCACTGTTTTTAGGCTGCACAGACCGTTTGTCAGTCTCATTTTTCTGGGGTGATCGGCGGCCATTTTGTGTCTTGTGGTGCGCCAGCACAAGCTGCGACCAAGTGCATTTAACCCTCAATGGTGTGGTTGTTTTTTGGCTAAAGCCTACATCAGGGTGAAGCTGTCACACCAAGTGCATTTAACCAGCAATAGTCTGTTCATTTTTTGGCCATATACAAAATCAGGGGCAAGCTGCGCCTGTCACCAAGTGCATTTAACCCTCAATGGTGTGGTTGTTTTTTGGCTAAAGCCTACATCAGGGTGAAGCTGTGACACCAAGTGCATTTAACCAGCAATAGTCTGTTCATTTTTTGGCCATATACAAAATCAGGGGCAAGCTGCGCCTGTCACCAAGTGCATTTAACCCTCAATGGTGTGGTTGTTTTTTGGCTAAAGCCTACATCAGGGTGAAGCTGTCACACCAAGTGCATTTAACCAGCAATAGTCTGTTCATTTTTTGGCCATATACAAAATCAGGGGCAAGCTGCGCCTGTCACCAAGTGCATTTAACCCTCAATGGTGTGGTTGTTTTTTGGCTAAAGCCTACATCAGGGTGAAGCTGTCACACCAAGTGCATTTAACCAGCAATAGTCTGTTTATTTTTTGGCCATATCCCAGTCTAATTCTGTCACTAAATCCATACCGGTCACCCAGCGCCTAAATACTAGGCCTCAAATTTATATCCAGCTAAATCTGTCCCTAGTGCTGTAGCTGGGCGAGTTATTTAGTGTCCGTTCAAGCACATTTCTTGTTCTGGGTTGAAATACAATTCCCAATTTAGCAATTTCATAATTTAGTGGTTCCTGCTATATCAGAGCTATTTGAAATCTATCCCAAAAAGGGTATATAATATTGAAGGTGCACATTGGGTCATTCAGAATAACTTCACACACACCCGCTACTGTGTATTTCCAAGTCTAATTCTGTCACTAAACCCATACCTGTCACCCAGCGCCTAAATACTAGGCCTCAAATTTAAATCCCTCTAAATCTCTCGTTACCGCTGTACTGTTGTTGCTGGGCAAGATATTTAGTGTCCGTCAAAGCACATTTTTTGTTCTGGGTTGAAGTACAATTCCCAATTTAGCAATTTCATAATTTAGTGGTTCCTGCTATATCAGAGCTATTTGGAATCTATCCCTAAAAGGGTATATAATATTGAAGGTGCACATTGGGTCATTCAGAATAACTTCACACACACCCGCTACTGTGTATTTCCAAGTCTAATTCTGTCACTAAACCCATACCTGTCACCCAGCGCCTAAATACTAGGCCTCAAATTTAAATCCCTCTAAATCTCTCGTTACCGCTGTACTGTTGTTGCTGGGCAAGATATTTAGTGTCCGTCAAAGCACATTTTTTGTTCTGGGTTGAAGTACAATTCCCAATTTAGCAATTTCATAATTTAGTGGTTCCTGCTATATCAGAGCTATTTGGAATCTATCCCTAAAAGGGTATATAATATTGAAGGTGCACATTGGGTCATTCAGAATAACTTCACACACACCCGCTACTGTGTATTTCCAAGTCTAATTCTGTCACTAAACCCATACCTGTCACCCAGCGCCTAAATACTAGGCCTCAAATTTAAATCCCTCTAAATCTCTCGTTACCGCTGTACTGTTGTTGCTGGGCAAGATATTTAGTGTCCGTCAAAGCACATTTTTTGTTCTGGGTTGAAGTACAATTCCCAATTTAGCAATTTCATAATTTAGTGGTTTCTGCTATATCAGAGCTATTTGAAATCTATCCCTAAAAGGGTATATAATATTGAAGGTGCACATAGGGTCATTCAGAATAACTTCACACACACCCGCTACTGTGTATTTCCAAGTCTAATTCTGTCACTAAACCCATACCTGTCACCCAGCGCCTAAATACTAGGCCTCAAATTTAAATCCCTCTAAATCTCTCGTTACCGCTGTACTGTTGTTGCTGGGCAAGATATTTAGTGTCCGTCAAAGCACATTTTTTGTTCTGGGTTGAAGTACAATTCCCAATTTAGCAATTTCATAATTTAGTGGTTTCTGCTATATCAGAGCTATTTGAAATCTATCCCTAAAAGGGTATATAATATTGAAGGTGCACATTGGGTCATTCAGAATAACTTCACACACACCCGCTACTGTGTATTTCCAAGTCTAATTCTGTCACTAAATCCATACCGGTGACCCAGCGCCTAAATACTAGGCCTCAAATTTAAATCCCTCTAAATCTCTCGTTACCCACCGCTGTACTGTTGTTGCTGGGCAAGATATTTAGTGTCCGTCAAAGCACATTTTTTGTTCTGGGTTGAAGTACAATTCCCAATTTAGCAATTTCATAATTTAGTGGTTTCTGCTATATCAGAGCTATTTGAAATCTATCCCTAAAAGGGTATATAATATTGAAGGTGCACATAGGGTCATTCAGAATAACTTCACACACACGCTTCTGTGCATTTCCAAGTCTAATTCTGTCACTAAATCCATACCGGTGACCCAGCGCCTAAATACTAGGCCTCAAATTTAAATCCCTCTAAATCTCTCGTTACCCACCGCTGTACTGTTGTTGCTGGGCAAGATATTTAGTGTCCGTCAAAGCACATTTTTGTTCTGGGTTGAAGTACAATTCCCAATTTAGCAATTTCATAATTTAGTGGTTTCTGCTATATCAGAGCTATTTGAAATCTATCCCTAAAAGGGTATATAATATTGAAGGTGCACATAGGGTCATTCAGAATAACTTCACACACACGCTTCTGTGCATTTCCAAGTCTAATTCTGTCACTAAATCCATACCGGTGACCCAGCGCCTAAATACTAGGCCTCAAATTTAAATCCCTCTAAATCTCTCGTTACCCACCGCTGTACTGTTGTTGCTGGGCAAGATATTTAGTGTCCGTCAAAGCACATTTTTTGTTCTGGGTTGAAGTACAATTCCCAATTTAGCAATTTCATAATTTAGTGGTTTCTGCTATATCAGAGCTATTTGAAATCTATCCCTAAAAGGGTATATAATATTGAAGGTGCACATTGGGTCATTCAGAATAACTTCACACACACGCTTCTGTGCATTTCCAAGTCTAATTCTGTCACTAAATCCATACCGGTGACCCAGCGCCTAAATACTAGGCCTCAAATTTAAATCCCTCTAAATCTCTCGTTACCGCTGTCCTGTTGTAGCTGGGAAAGTTATTTAGTGCCCGTCAAAGCACATTTTTTGTTCTGGGTTGAAGTACAATTCCCAATTTAGCAATTTCATAATTTAGTGGTTCCTGCTATATCAGAGCTATTTGAAATCTATCCCAAAAAGGGTATATAATATTCAAGGTGCACATTGGGTCATTCAGAATAACTTCACACACACGCTTCTGTGCATTTCCAAGTCTAATTCTGTCACTAAATCCATACCGGTCACCCAGCGCCTAAATACTAGGCCTCAAATTTATATCCCGCTGAATTTGAATACAATACATTGGGCCAAATAATATATTTGTTGTTGTGGTGAACCATAACAATGAGAAAAACATCTAGTAAGGGACGCGGACGTGGACATGGTCGTGGTGGTGTTAGTGGACCCTCTGGTGCTGGGAGAGGACGTGGCCGTTCTGCCACATCCACACGTCCTAGTGTACCAACTACCTCAGGTCCCAGTAGCCGCCAGAATTTACAGCGATATATGGTGGGGCCCAATGCCGTTCTAAGGATGGTAAGGCCTGAGCAGGTACAGGCATTAGTCAATTGGGTGGCCGACAGTGGATCCAGCACGTTCACATTATCTCCCACCCAGTCTTCTGCAGAAAGCGCACAGATGGCGCCTGAAAACCAACCCCATCAGTCTGTCACATCACCCCCATGCATACCAGGGAAACTGTCTCAGCCTCAAGTTATGCAGCAGTCTCTTATGCTGTTTGAAGACTCCGCTGGCAGGGTTTCCCAAGGGCATCCACCTAGCCCTTCCCCAGCGGTGAAAGACATAGAATGCACTGACGCACAACCACTTATGTTTCCTGATGATGAGGACATGGGAATACCACCTCAGCATGTCTCTGATGATGACGAAACACAGGTGCCAACTGCTGCGTCTTTCTGCAGTGTGCAGACTGAACAGGAGGTCAGGGATCAAGACTGGGTGGAAGACGATGCAGGGGACGATGAGGTCCTAGACCCCACATGGAATGAAGGTCGTGCCACTGACTTTCACAGTTCGGAGGAAGAGGCAGTGGTGAGACCGAGCCAACAGCGTAGCAAAAGAGGGAGCAGTGGGCAAAAGCAGAACACCCGCCGCCAAGAGACTCCGCCTGCTACTGACCGCCGCCATCTGGGACCGAGCACCCCAAAGGCAGCTTCAAGGAGTTCCCTGGCATGGCACTTCTTCAAACAATGTGCTGACGACAAGACCCGAGTGGTTTGCACGCTGTGCCATCAGAGCCTGAAGCGAGGCATTAACGTTCTGAACCTGAGCACAACCTGCATGACCAGGCACCTGCATGCAAAGCATGAACTGCAGTGGAGTAAACACCTTAAAACCAAGGAAGTCACTCAGGCTCCCCCTGCTACCTCTTCTGCTGCTGCCGCCTCGGCCTATTCTGCTGCTGCCGCCTCGGCCTCTTCCTCCGCCTCTGGAGGAACGTTGGCACCTGCCGCCCAGCAAACAGGGGATGTACCACCAACACCACCACCACCACCTCCGTCACCAAGCGTCTCAACCATGTCACACGCCAGCGTTCAGCTCTCCATCTCACAAACATTTGATAGAAAGCGTAAATTCCCACCTAGCCACCCTCGATCCCTGGCCCTGAATGCCAGCATTTCTAAACTACTGGCCTATGAAATGCTGTCATTTAGGCTGGTGGACACAGACAGCTTCAAACAGCTCATGTCGCTTGCTGTCCCACAGTATGTTGTTCCCAGCCGGCACTACTTCTCCAAGAGAGCCGTGCCTTCCCTGCACAACCAAGTATCCGATAAAATCAAGTGTGCACTGCGCAACGCCATCTGTAGCAAGGTCCACCTAACCACAGATACGTGGACCAGTAAGCACGGCCAGGGACGCTATATCTCCCTAACTGCACACTGGGTAAATGTAGTGGCAGCTGGGCCCCAGGCGGAGAGCTGTTTGGCGCACGTCCTGCCGCCGCCAAGGATCGCAGGGCAACATTCTTTGCCTCCTGTTGCCACCTCCTCCTTCTCGGCTTCCTCCTCCTCTTCTTCCACCTGCTCATCCAGTCAGCCACACACCTTCACCACCAACTTCAGCACAGCCCGGGGTAAACGTCAGCAGGCCATTCTGAAACTCATATGTTTGGGGGACAGGCCCCACACCGCACAGGAGTTGTGGCGGGGTATTGAACAACAGACCGACGAGTGGTTGCTGCCGGTGAGCCTCAAGCCCGGCCTGGTGGTGTGTGATAATGGGCGAAATCTCGTTGCAGCTCTGGGACTAGCCAATTTGACGCACATCCCTTGCTTGGCGCATGTGCTGAATTTGGTGGTGCAGAAGTTCATTCACAACTACCCCGACATGTCAGAGCTGCTGCATAAAGTGCGGGCCGTCTGTTCGCGCTTCCGGCGTTCACATCCTGCCGCTGCTCGCCTGTCTGCGCTACAGCGTAACTTCGGCCTTCCCGCTCACCGCCTCATATGCGACGTGCCCACCAGGTGGAACTCCACCTTGCACATGCTGGACAGACTGTGCGAGCAGCAGCAGGCCATAGTGGAGTTTCACCTGCAGCACGCACGGGTCAGTCGCACTACAGAACAGCACCACTTCACCACCAATGACTGGGCCTCCATGCGAGACCTGTGTGCCCTGTTGCGCTGTTTCGAGTACTCCACCAACATGGCCAGTGGCGATGACACCGTTATCAGCGTTACAATACCACTTCTATGTCTCCTTGAGAAAACACTTAGGGCGATGATGGAACAGGAGGTGGCCCAGGAGGAGGAGGAGGAGGATGAGGAAGAGGGGTCATTTTTAGCACTTTCAGGCCAGTCTCTTCGAAGTGACTCAGAGGGAGGTTTTTTGCAACAGCAGAGGCCAGGTACAAATGTGGCCAGCCAGGGCCCACTACTGGAGGACGAGGAGGACGAGGATGAGGAGGAGGTGGAGGAGGATGAGGATGAAGCATGGTCACAGCGGGGTGGCACCCAACGCAGCTCGGGTCCATCACTGGTGCGTGGCTGGGGGGAAAGGCAGGACGATGACGATACGCCTCCCACAGAGGACAGCTTGTCCTTACCCCTGGGCAGCCTGGCACACATGAGCGACTACATGCTGCAGTGCCTGCGCAACGACAGCAGAGTTGCCCACATTTTAACCTGTGCGGACTACTGGGTTGCCACCCTGCTGGATCCACGCTACAAAGACAATGTGCCCACCTTACTTCCTGCACTGGAGCGTGATAGGAAGATGCGCGAGTACAAGCGCACGTTGGTAGACGCGCTACTGAGAGCATTCCCAAATGTCACAGGGGAACAAGTGGAAGCCCAAGGCCAAGGCAGAGGAGGAGCAAGAGGTCGCCAAGGCAGCTGTGTCACGGCCAGCTCCTCTGAGGGCAGGGTTAGCATGGCAGAGATGTGGAAAACTTTTGTCAACACGCCACAGCTAACTGCACCACCACCTGATACGCAACGTGTTAGCAGGAGGCAACATTTCACTAACATGGTGGAACAGTACGTGTGCACACCCCTCCACGTACTGACTGATGGTTCGGCCCCATTCAACTTCTGGGTCTCTAAATTGTCCACGTGGCCAGAGCTAGCCTTTTATGCCTTGGAGGTGCTGGCCTGCCCGGCAGCCAGCGTTTTGTCTGAACGTGTATTCAGCACGGCAGGGGGCGTCATTACAGACAAACGCAGCCGCCTGTCTACAGCCAATGTGGACAAGCTGACGTTCATAAAAATGAACCAGGCATGGATCCCACAGGACCTGTCCGTCCCTTGTCCAGATTAGACATTAACTACCTCCCCATAACCATATATTATTGGACTCCAGGGCACTTCCTCATTCAATCCTATTTTTATTTTCATTTTACCATTATATTGCGATGCTACCCAAAGTTGAATGAACCTCTCCTCTGCCTGTGTGCTAGGCCTAAATATATGCCAATGGACTGTTGCAGTGGTGGCTGACATGAAGCCTGATTCTCTGCTATGACATGCAGACTAATTCTCTGCTGACATGAAGCCAGATTGTCTGTTACGGGACCTCTCTCCTCTGCCTGGGTGCTGGGCCTAAATTTATGACAATGGACTGTTGCAGTGGTGGCTGACGTGAAGCCTGATTCTCTGCTATGACATGCAGACTGATTCTCTGCTGACATGAAGCCAGATCCTCTGTTACGGGACCTCTCTCCTCTGCCTGGGTGCTGGGCCTAAATTTATGACAATGGACTGTTGCAGTGGTGGCTGACGTGAAGCCTGATTCTCTGCTATGACATGCAGACTGATTCTCTGCTGACATGAAGCCAGATCCTCTTTTACGGGACCTCTCTCCTCTGCCTGGGTGCTGGGCCTAAATTTATGACAATGGACTGTTGCAGTGGTGGCTGACGTGAAGCCTGATTCTCTGCTATGACATGCAGACTGATTCTCTGCTGTCATGAAGCCAGATTGTCTGTTACGGGACCTTTCTCCTCTACCTGGGTTCTGGGCCTAAATTTATGAAAATTGACTCTTACAGTGGTGGGTGACGTGAAGCCTGATTCTCTGCTATGATATGAAGACTGATTCTCTGCTGACATGAAGCCAGATTGTCTGTTACGGGACCTTTCTCCTCTGCCTGGGTTCTCGGCCTAAATTTATGAAAATTGACTCTTACAGTGGTGGGTGACGTGAAGCCTGATTCTCTGCTATGATATGAAGACTGATTCTCTGCTGACATGAAGCCAGATTGTCTGTTACGGGACCTTTCTCCTCTGCCTGGGTTCTGGGCCTAAATTTATGAAAATTGACTCTTACAGTGGTGGGTGACGTGAAGCCTGATTCTCTGCTATGATATGAAGACTGATTCTCTGCTGACATGAAGCCAGATTGTCTGTTACGGGACCTTTCTCCTCTGCCTGGGTTCTGGGCCTAAATTTATGAAAATTGACTCTTACAGTGGTGGGTGACGTGAAGCCTGATTCTCTGCTATGATATGAAGACTGATTCTCTGCTGACATGAAGCCAGATTGTCTGTTACGGGACCTTTCTCCTCTGCCTGGGTTCTGGGCCTAAATTTATGAAAATTGACTCTTACAGTGGTGGGTGACGTGAAGCCTGATTCTCTGCTATGATATGAAGACTGATTCTCTGCTGACATGAAGCCAGATTGTCTGTTACGGGACCTTTCTCCTCTGCCTGGGTTCTGGGCCTAAATTTATGAAAATTGACTCTTACAGTGGTGGGTGACGTGAAGCCTGATTCTCTGCTATGATATGAAGACTGATTCTCTGCTGACATGAAGCCAGATTGTCTGTTACGGGACCTTTCTCCTCTGCCTGGGTTCTGGGCCTAAATTTATGAAAATTGACTCTTACAGTGGTGGGTGACGTGAAGCCTGATTCTCTGCTATGATATGAAGACTGATTCTCTGCTGACATGAAGCCAGATTCTCTGTTACGGGACCTCTCTCCTCTGCCTGGGTGCTGGGCCTAAATTTATGACAATGGACTGTTGCAGTGGTGGCTGACGTGAAGCCAGATTCTCTGCTATGACATGCAGACTGATTCTCTGCTGACATGAAGCCAGATTCTCTGTTACGGGACCTCTCTCCTCTGCCTGTGTGTGTGCTGGGCCTAAATATATGCCAATGGACTGTTGCAGTGGTGGCTGACGTGAAGCCTCATTCTCTGCTATGACATGCAGACTAATTCTCTGCTGACATGAAGACAGATTCTCTGTTACGGGACCTCTCTCCTCTGCCTGGGTGCCGGGGCCTAAATATCTGAGAATGGACTGTTCCAGTGGTGGGTGACGGGAAGCCAGATTCTCTAATATGGAACCTCTCTCCAATTGATTTTGGTTAATTTTTATTTATTTAATTTTTATTTTAATTCATTTCCCTATCCACATTTGTTTGCAGGGGATTTACCTACATGTTGCTGCCTTTTGCAGCCCTCTAGCTCTTTCCTGGGCTGTTTTACAGCCTTTTTAGTGCCGAAAAGTTCGGGTCCCCATTGACTTCAATGGGGTTCGGGTTCGGGACGAAGTTCGGATCGGGTTCGGATCCCGAACCCGAACATTTCCGGGATGTTCGGCCGAACTTCTCGAACCCGAACATCCAGGTGTTCGCTCAACTCTAATAACGAATATTCGAATTCGCGAATATTCGATGAATATTCTACAAAATATTAGCGAAATATCACAAATTCGAATATTACCCCTGAAGCTCATCACTACTGTTCAATGGATTCACCTCGCAGATGGTTTACCCAATACAACATATCTTGATGAACCACAAAACAGGGAAACACTGACTCTGCCCCCGGTTGTTGTGGTTCCCCATCTATTATTAATACATTTTCCCAGGCTCGGGATAGGGTTGGGTCCTGGAGTTGTGCAGAACCAAAATTATCCCCTGAGACTCTGCTAGGGCTACATTTGTCTCACGGGTAACTTTCGCATCCGGCCATAGTGTCGGGAAACTGGGAAGTCTTTCCTAATTATTAGTTCATACTGTAATTTTGTGGCAACGGCCACCTTATGAGTCCACCTGCCAGCCACCGTTGACAGAGAGACCAGGGCGGTAGGATAGTCCTTTAGTCTCCATGAATGCACACAACACCGACTTTTTGGCCAGCATACTCGGTGGGCCGCACCAGGGCAGCTCTTACCAGGGACACCAGGCTCGCTGAATCCTGCAGTTCCACCACCAGAGTGTCCCCCACTTCCACCTGGCACAGGTGGCTATTGTCTGAAGTCTCGGAGGTTCCTGGCATACAATTAGTGGCGGTAGCCATAGTTGGTATCATGGGTTCACCCCGATGGGGACAGTCGGCCCTTATGTGTCCAGGCTCCTGACACTGCCAGCAGACCACCGGGGCTGGGTCTGCAGGGGGTACATCCCAGGTGGGTTTTGCTGGCACCAGCTGTCGGGTCTGGGGTGGAGATTTCTGGGGTTTGACGGGCCGCCTCCCAAAAGAACCCCTCTGTAGTTTTCTGGTGGCCTCTTAATGCTACACAGGTCGACCATCTCTAAGGCATTACCAGGAGACATCTGGCCGATCCAGTGCTGGAGAGGGTTCGGCAAAGCCCTCCAAAACACATCCGCCAACAGACGGTCCAGCATAGCAGTGGTAGTCAATATGTCAGGCTGCAGCCATTTTTGAACCTGGTGTAGCAGTTCATAATATTGTGGTCTGGCGGGTTCAGCCCGGTTAAATTCACACAAATGCACTGGCTGGGCCCGGACCAATACATTCACCCCCAGTCTTGCCAGGATCTCACCTTTTACGCGTAGAACTAAAAACGCTTGCTGGGGTCTAGACGCCAGGAATGGAGCAATGACTGCAGTCCACTGGTCTCAGGGGAACCTCTCCCTCACGGCCACCTTTTCGAACACCGCCAAATAGGTCTCTACGTCATTCGAGGCTGGCATCTTAGGAATCTCCGCACAGATATCTTTCCGGGCATCGTGGATGTTCTGGGACGCTCCTGCCGCTTGCAATGCCATCACATGTTGTAATAGCAGCTGGTTAGTTTACTGCTGCTGCTTGTTAGCCTCCCTCTGCTGCTAGTTAGCCTCCACAAGGTCTTTCACGACCACCTCCATTTTGTCAGGGGACACGGGTCGCAACCTTGCCGGCTTAATATAGGACATACACTCGTGCCCGGGAAAAACTAAAAAATTTTGGCCCGCATCCGAGACCAATTGTGGGGTTTCGCTCTGGTAGGCAGGTTAGTGGACACAGTATAGAGGCATTCACAAAGTCTTTAACTTAAATAGTTCAGTGTGTATTCACACACAAGGCAAAACAAAATTTTGCATTCTTGGTGTTTGTTCACACCATGGAAAGTCCACACAAGCACTTTGGTGCTCGACAAACACTACCAGTGAACCAACAAGACTGCACTAAGTGCTCAAATACTCCATGACGTGGCCACAGTCATATGTGGAGCATGGGGGTTTCATGTACTGTAATCCCTCTACTATACTATGAGACGCCCGCAAATAGAAGGGTGGCTTCATCCTGTATTCCCTTCCAAGCACCAAGGTCTATAAATAACTTTTCTCACGATCACCTTGATGACTAAACAGGTAGCTACAAAATTTTCCTTAGGACATACACAAACTAGGAGGAGGATCTGGTTGTCTCCCACATCTCCCTCCATCTCCCCCCATCTCCAAACACAAATTAGCAGCGGATCTACCTTTGACAGTGTTAGATCTGCTTGTGACGTGTATCAACATCCTCAGAGGCAGTCCATATGAGCAATGAAGTAGGATGATAACTATCTGGCTAACAAGAAGTGCAAAGATCCAATTAAGGTGCATACAATTACATTGCAGTACCTGTAAAGGAATACACAGAACGGGCAGAATACTTTAAACGTTGCTGAAAACGTGAAAAGGTTAGTGCGGAAATAGTGCAAATACATAATGCAATTAAATAGTGCAATAAAAAAATATTTGAGTCCTTTTCTTCAGTGCTGGCAGATAAAATGCACCAAACTGGAAAATAACAATGTCATTATTGGTAATCCACATAAGGCACAATGTAATTTGTAATCCACATGAGGTAGTAATGTCACTTTTTGTAATTCACATGGGGTATAGGATAGCAGCAATAATAAATGAGAATCCCTTTTTTTCAAATGAAATTGAGAAGGGGGTAAAAAGGAATTGGCTCAGACGTGCGCAACTGGGAATGTTCCTGAAGACAGGGGGAGTCCTGACGAGCATGGCCATCTTGGTGAGGACAAAACGGGGCAGCAAGAACAAATAAAACATAGCCAACATGTCCTCACCTGTCAAGTCCAGTCAATAAAGTGGCTCCCTTTAGTCCGTAATTTTCTGAATTCAATGAAGAGGCTCCTTAGAGGAGGTTCTTGAAATCCTCCTCACTGCTACTGCTGCTGAATGACATAAGAGGTCACTCCTGCCTCTTGTATGCCAGGTGTGCTGCAACAGTAGTGCTCTGGTGACTCCTGCTGGCAGATCTCGGAAGTGACCTGGTGGTTACACTAGCCACTGTTGCAGCGACTCTCTGCTTCATTGGACTGGAACCTCCTGCCATGGCAAAGGGATCCAGTACCTCCAGCTGAAGATGCAGCGGTAGATAATCCTCCGGTCGTGGTGGTGAATTCCGGGTAGCTCTCTCCATTGCTGACACCATTTTCCAAGGTAGTTTACTACCGTCGGGCTGGACATAAACATAGCAGTAGCCGCACATTCAAGTTGGCATGTTGGTGGTGGGGGCAGACCTGGAATAAAGAGGCTCCGGCTTCGGCTGTGCTTTCTCACCAAAGCGGTGTACTCCCCCTGCGGTTTCTTGCAGGCAGTGTACTCGACCGCACTCTGGTGCTGGCGCTGGAATGAGGGGGTTTTCCAGGAGGGTCACTCCGGCAGCAAAGGGTTCCTTGAGGGCCTCCATTCGGGTGGTATTCCACCTAGTCCTCCTTGTACAAACTATGTTGGGCCTGGGGAAAATAGGGGTGCTTGACAGAGCGACGTCCCACAAATAGCTCTTGCCCGGTCTCGTCATCCATAAGGAATCCACTTCCCCGTCCAACTGAAAACCAGACAACGGTTCCTTTTTGCCATTCTAATTTCGGGTCTCCTGGCTGTGGTTGATCCAGAATGCAGATTGCCCAGTCTTCGATGGCTCGCTTATACTCCCACATAGTAGCAGCGGCGTGGGCCGTTATTTCTTTAGGGACCATAGGGTTTAGTCCAATGAAGGTACCACTCTTCCTGGGGGCGGCGGAGTGGATACTCGGGCCGCCTTCATCGCACCAGTCGGCACGGCAGACCCCTCGGGCATTCTCTTTGGGTGTCGCTGTATTTAGAACATGCAAATCTCCGACAGGGCAGCCTGCATCTAGGGCATGTCATCTCCCCGGACAATTTTGTTCCAGTTCAGCTTGGGGAATGCCATCTTGTTTCCTCTTTGGCCAAAACAAACTGTTGAGGGAGGAGGAGCTTTTGGGGTGGAGTTTTCTTTCTGTATATTTGCATCGGGTTGTTCCCTGTGAGCAGGGCTGTAGCTGGTTTTCCCGCTTTTGAGACGCAAGAAGAAAATATGCCATCAGAGACAAAGATGGAGAATTAACCACTTGGATACCAGCGCACACATTCCTGTGCCTGTGACCGCAATAAAGTCATTTTTAAATGTTTTTATTTTTTTTATTCTGTATGCCTTGTAGTATAAAGGTACGCAAGTAAATCCTGTTCATGATGCCAAAATTGCAATGGGCGCATGCCCCTAGGGCCCTTTAATGCCGAGTGGTATAGTGAGGCCTAAAATGTCTCTCTATGTGTGTCACAGTGCTCCTACCTGGTGTGGGGCTTCGCTATGGTAGGCAGGTTAGCGGACGCAGTATAGAGGCAATCACAAAGTCTTTAACTTAAATAGTTCAGTGTTTATTCACACAGAATGCAAAACAAAATAACAGTTTGCAGTCTTGGTGTTTGTTCACACCATGGAAAGTCCACAGAACACAAACATTCACCTTGTTAGCAGTTTCTCATCAGAGGCCCCCAGCAGGCTTTAAGGGTCTGTTTTCCAGCATGTGGCTCTCAGCCCTTTTGCACACAACTTCAGATCCCAAACCACAGAGACTCCACAGCTTCACTGTGAGATGAAAGATAATCCACACCACCTGATTAATGGTGACTGCTTTTATAAGCCTTCCAAGACCCAGCCTGGAACGTTAAGAGTAGCCACCCACCCACCACTTTGGCTACTCCCAGTAAGAGCCACCCTGGATCGGCTTTACAGCTATACTAAACAGTTGAAATGTCAGAGCAATAATGACACTTCAGGAAAAAAAGTCTCTTACCTCACTGAGGCCAGGAACCTCGGTGACACGTACTGACCATCAATGATGGCTCCTTGTTCCTTCCTACATTGGATACGGCTGGACCCCAGGCTTTTGCTCCGAAGATAGGGGAAATAATTTTGAACTGGCAGGCAAGCTCATCTCTGCTACACCTGTTTCTCTCTGGCATTGCTGTGCTGACAGGCTTGCTGTATAACTTTGCTTCTTCTGTCTGCTGCACTACACTTGGTAGTCTGACTCTTAAGTTAGACCAGGGAATTTTCCTCCTGGCTTCTGAGGATTTAGGCTTTGGCCTCCATGGCCAGCAGAGCTGAGGGTGTTCTGGCTGGCTTGGCTTGGGCACGTCCAGCAGAGAGGTGCCCTGCTACACACCTGTCCCCTAGCAGGGGATAAGCTAGACTTAACTAGAAACTGGGATCCACCCTTCCTGCAGGAAGTAGGACTCGCCCACTCCTCCACAGGGGGAAGGGGGGGTTAGAATGGAAAACTTAATTCTATCTAACTGTAACTCTGCCATATTTGCTGCCACCTGCTGGTGAACCAGGTACATTACATGTTAACATAACAATTGCAAACAGATTTGAAATGCACATTGTATAGGACCTGAACAAAATACATAAGATGACATGGGGTTAGACCATTAGAGAAAGTAGCCGGGTGCAGAGATGGTAATGCCACTCTGGGGAGTTCCACAGTTATATGTTCTAAAGCCCCTTTTGGCGTGTATTAGTTGCACAAAAATATATATTATTTGCTGTTCAGCGGTACAGTTATAAGTTCTAAAGCCTTTTGTGGCGTGAACAAGTGGAAAAACATAAGGACCTATTTGCCGTTCAGCGGTGCAGTTATATGTTCTAAAGCCCTTTTTGGAAAAAAGGGCTTATTAGCTGTTGTGTGGTGAACTGAAAAAATTACAGACTTTTTTGCGGTGTTTTAATTTCCTTTTTATTTATTTATTTGATCTAACAGTATGTCAGACAGAGAAGTGCCAGGCCCTGCACAGGGAAGTGGCAGAGGTCTAGATGTATCTGGCACAGGTCACAGCAGAGTAAGGAAGTGTGGCAGCAGGAGTCACAGCAAGAGGCCTGAGCACCCGGTGTCATGTTGCAGTCGTGTCTTGACCAGCAACCCAGAGGTTCTTGAATGGTTGGCTCAGTCATCCACTTCGCCCCCCCAGCCAAGAGTCGGTGGGTTCGTCAGACACAACCCTTAGTTGGCATGGCCCGGGAGAAGGCCCTGTGCCCTCACCTGTCCTCAACCTGCCACTGTCCTTTTCTGTTTCCTTAGAGAATTATTATATGCTGTGGGCTTAGCTCCACTATACAGCAAGGACGAGCTACTAGAGGACAGTCAGCAGCTACTGGCCGATTAAAATATGGAGGAAACATCCGCCACTTCCTCTGCTAGGCGGGCAAGTAGTGATGAGGAGAGTGGCTTGGGAGCTGGTGTTGCGAGCGGTCAGGTTCTTTACCCAGAGACCGCTTATTATTTGGTAGCCAAAAGAAGGAGTGGGTATAAAACACAGAAGTCATGCACATATTCCATTCACATGTCATCTCTGTTTTGTATCCACTTCAGTTTTTTTGGGCTTTAGCAATACTGATGGATTACTGACCAAATGCTGACCGAGTGAAGGCGGATGCTCCACAGACAGGATCCATTTTTTGGGGGTTATTGTTCTGACGGTTCAGAGGAAGGGCAAAATAATCAGTGACGTCAACACAAACTTACTGCTGACTACTTGTATAAGCGTTTAATAGAACAGGTTCTGTAGGCATCTATATGGAATCAGCTGCCGATGGTGTGAAAGAAGTGCGCTACTTCTTGACGCTAACATCGACCTGTAAGGCTGAGTTCACACTTGAACTATTTGGCCAGTTTTGGCCCCGTAACTGCCCAAATAAGTGAAGTGTGCAGTGATTCTAAGAGTGACGCCTGTCATCTGTGTGTCATACAGACTCACAGCATTATTTCACTACCACAACAGACTCTCACTGGAATGCAACAGCCGAGCCACGACCTTTATCAAGCCTACCATGTAGCTGAAACGTTGCTGTCTGGTTTTATGGCAGACATTTTATGAAGCTCGTCCAATAAAGAATTCACTGAAGATGCTGCCATTGCCTCCTTTTGTACACATATCATCAGGATAGGTCATCAATATCAGATCGGCGGAGGTCCGACAACCGATCAGCTATATGTGGAGATGGGACATGCAGTGTGCACATGCTGTCTCCCTTCTCTCTTCGTGCTCGTTGCTGTATGTCTATGGGACAGCAACAGCAAACAGAAAGAGAGAAGGGAGAAAGCATGTGCACAGTGCATGCGCCGTCTCCCCATTTAGCTGGTCGTGAGGATGCTGTATTTTGGAACCCGCCGATCTGATATTGATAACCTATCCTGAGGATAAGTCATCAATAGAAAAAGCCTGGACAACCCTTTTAATAACTGATAGTAGTCTGGCACTTATTGTACTTCTGTAAATAAAATTATTTTGTCTCCCATCAAGTGAAAAGTTTTAAAGCAGAGAGCTTATTGAGTGTAAGAGATTTTAAAAGTATAGTAAAAGAGCTTAAAAGTGTAAAAAGAGCCCCAACTAAACAGAGATTGTCAGGGCTCTGGCTTATTGCCAAACCAAGGGGCTTTTTTAAGTCATTTATCTAGCCAACTGCAACATGGGCATTCTCCTTACAATTTTACATGTTCTGCTCATGCTGACCATTAAAGGGGTTGTCCTCTATCCAGAGGGGATAGCTGAGTACAGCACTTGGGTATTTCCAGTGGTCCCATAGAGACTGAATGGAGGGGCACATGCTTAACTTATAGATTGTAAGCTAGTCTGTTAAAAGTTTCTTGTTTATTGTATTTGATATTTATGTAACCCCGGCTTGATGTACAGCACCATGGAATTAATGGCGCTTAAAAAAAAAATAATAATAATAATAACTTGTCCCTCCATCACATCAAGGGAACAGAACCCCCATTCTCTGGATCAGAAAGGGTGCGAGGAGTCGGATCTGCAGCGATCAGTAAGTTATACCCTGACTTGTGGATAGGGGATAATTTTTAAACTTGGAACAATCCCTTTAAAGTGTAACTATCATATTTTCAATATAAATTTAATTTCAATATACCGTATTTTTCGCCCTATAAGACTCACCGGCCCATAAGACGCACCTAGGTTTTTGAGGAGGAAAATAAGAAAAAAAATTGTTTTAACCAAAAGGTGTGCTTTTGGTGGGTTTTGAACTAATGGTGGTCTGTGGATGACACTACTATGGGGGATCTGTGGGTGGTACTGTTATGGGGGGATCTGTGGATGGCACTGTTATGGGGGGATCTGTGGATGGCACTGTTATGGAGGATCTGAGGGGGGCACTGTTATGGGGATCTGTGGATGGCACTGTTATGGGGGTGATCTGTGGATGGCACTGTTATGGGGGAGATCTGTGGATGGCACTGTTATGGGGGGATCTGTGAATGGCACAGTTATGGGGGGGTGATCTGTGGATGGCACTGTTATGGAGGGGTATTTGTGAATGGCACTGTTATGGGGGGTGGATCTGTGGATGGCACTGCTATATATATGTGTCAACCACAAATCCCCCACCCCATAATAGTGGCATCCACAGATCACCCCCCATAACAGTGCCATCCACAGATCCCCCCCCCCCCCCATAACAGTGCCATCCACATATCCTCCACACCATAATAGTGGCATCCACAGATTCCCTAATATACCATAGCTAAACCTGTGGGAGGTGCCGGTGGCATGCAAATGCGGCGGAGCCGGTGCAGTCACTGTACTCCGGCCCCGCCGCTCACTCACTGATTTAATGCCTAAATCTTTTATAATAATAACTTTAATTGAAGTTCCGATCCCCAGCCCCATCTGTACTACTTACTAAATGTCCTGTAGCAGGCAGAGCAGGGCGGGCGGCTGTAACTCTCTGTTGTCATGTGCCTGTGCCGCCTACTTCATTCATAAACTAGGCGGTGCAGGCATGTGACGTCAGTGAGTTCCGGCTGGCCGCCCGCCCTGCTCTGCTCTGCCTGCTACAGGACATTTAGTAAGTAGTACAGATGGGGCTGGGGATCGGAACTTCAATTAAAGTTATTATTATAAAAGGTTTAGGCATTAAAGGATAACTGTCATATATTAGAGTATTGGATTGTGGTGATTAATATCACCATGGTGGCCCTATTTCAACTTTTCACTGTGTATTCAATTACCCCTTAATTCCACATTTTTACCTGTGCTTAAAATAGGGTTGCTAGGCATGGTCCGTCTATCTGTTGAAGGACGCAGAAGCACGCAGCCTGCAAGGTCACATTACTGACAGCCAGGGACTGTAAGTAAATGATTCAAGCCAGGTCCTCCCCAGCAGCTGATAACAGTGCCTGGGCTGTGTGCACTTCTCCCCGTCCCTACGCTTGGCAGACGCTCCCTCACTCAGCAGAGCTGGAGAATGCAGAGTTGGTGCGGCGCACATCAGGGAAGGGAGATCTGCCATCTGCTCAGTGTATAAATGAAAGCAACATGTGGTAAAAGGACCCATTTGTGCTGCAGGAGATTAACCCTTTAGGGGGGAGGGCTCTGGTTACTGACACTTTTGGGGGGCTATTGTTACTGGCTAGTAAGGGCAGGCGGTATTATCCTCAGGGTGAGGGCAGTGGCGGCCATCTTAGCTGAATAGTGAAATTGCAGTTTTATGCAGACTGGTTGCTAAGGGTTGAATCTTATTAAATATGAGGTAAGTCAGTCTAATAGTAACTGATTCTGGAATCTCATGTTATTAGTAACTACATATATGAAAATTGAAATTAGGGTCTAAATGTGACAGTTATCCTTTAAGGAAGTGAATGAGCGGCGGGGCCGGACTACAGTGACCGCACCGGCCCCGCCGCATTTGCATGACACCGGCCCCTCCTTCCTCCCCGCTCCAGCTGATACATCGCAGACTGCGATGTAAAATGGTAGCATTCGCCCCATAAGAGGCAGCGGCATTTTCCCAACACTTTTGGGGGGAAAAAAGTGCATCTTATGGGGCGAAAAATACTGTATGTTGTTGTTGCTTTGGTGATAATCCATAATCACTAATTATTGTGTTCACATACCACTTGTTTAATAAGATTCCGTCCATAGCAACAGCTCCTCAAAAGACTTCATTCTGACAATCTTCTCAAGATGGCAAGCCGATGACCGTACCCTAAGCCTAAGACCGCCTCCCTAACTTCCCAGAATTACTTAGGCTCATCTCTGGATCACGCAGCCTCACCTCAACCAATCGACTTTTCCACAGTTAAACACGTCCTCTTCCTCCTCAGAGCGCATACATATTATCCTCTGCATTATATACTGGCAGTTTGTGGGGGTTATTTCATTTACGTAAATAAAACAGCAGTGCAAAGGGTTAATATTTATATCTATTTCATTCATTTTGACTTGTAACTGGGTAATAGAAAAGGCTGTGTTAACTAGAGGCTGTTGTAGGTTGGCGCTTTATTAGTCCCTATAATTACATCGCTCTAGAAGCAAGTCACCTTCGCGGTCCGACTGGAGCGCACACGCAGCGTTCAGGACTGCCCACTACGAAGTCCTCCATCTTCTGTATATTCAAGATAGGAGACGGAGGACACCTAGCAATGCTGTTTTAGCCCCACCACTGAAATGCCTGGGGGATCAAAGAGAAAGCTGCAATTACTAGGTAATTCAATACCTATTGAAAAAAATTGACTAGGGAACTAAAGTCAGACAAAGGCAGGCCACCCCGCAGGGGCAGTCGTGGTCCTGGTGCTGTGATTTCCACTGGCCCTGTAATAATGCCTAGTGTTCAGAGGCCACGTACCCTGAACCCAAAAAATTCTGAGAAAATAGTTGACTGGCTTACACAGGACACCCAATCTTCAACAGCTTCCGCTAAGAACCTTGACGCACCATCCTCCTCCAGCTCAGCTTTGGTCACCACTCTCCCACCCGCTGCCACCACCACCACTACCACCACAGCCACCACAGCCGCTTCACTTGATCCCTTTAGAGGAGTTATTTACACATCAGTTGTATGAAATTAGTGATGAGCAACCATTATTGCCAGGGGATGTAGATAACATGGATATGTCTCAGTCAGGCAGCATTACACACATGGATGTACAGTGTGATGATGATGATGATGTTGTACCCGCTGCTGCTTACTTTGCTGAGGTGTCAGATACAAGTGAAGTGGTTGATGATGACGATGTGTCCATGGATGCCACGTGGGTGCCTGCTCAAAGAGAAGAATAAGAGGGGGAAAGTTCATAAGGGGAGACAGAGAGAAGGAGGAGACGAGTTGGAAGCAGGGGGAGGTCGTCGCAAGGAGCTAGTGGCACAGTCAGACAGCATGTATCGGCACCCGGGGTCAGCCAGACAGCACGCCAATCAACGCATGCTGTTGCCACCACCAGAATGCCGTCATTGCAAAGCTCAGCAGTGTGGCATTTTTTTGTGTGTCTGCCTCTGACAACAGCGATGCCATTTGCAACCTGTGCCAAAAGAAACTGAGTCGTGGGAAATCCAACACCCACCTAGGTACAACTGCTTTGCGAAGGCACATGATCGCACATCACAAACGCCTATGGGATCAACACATGATGACGAGTAGAAGCAGCACACAAGCTCAAAGCCACCATCCTCCTCCTGGTCCAGCATCTTCAGCCACGTCAACCACTGCTGTCCTCCTTGCCCCCTCTCAACCACCCCCCGCCACTCCGCCTCTCACCTTCAGCAGTTCCATCTCATCTGCCCACAGTCAGGTGTCTGTAAAGGAAATGTTTGAGCGTAACAGGCCAATGTCACAGAGTCACCTCCTTGCACGGCGTCTGACAGCTGGCTTGACGGAACTCTTAGCCCGCTAGCTTTTACCATACCAGCTGGTGGAGTCTGAGGCCTTCAAAAAATTAGTCGTTATTGGGACACCACAGTGGAAGGTACCCGGACGAATTTTTCTTTCAAATAAGGCAATCCCAAACTTCTACTCAGTGATTGAAAAGGAAGTCATGGCATCTCTGGCATACAGTGTTGGGGCAAGGGTACATCTGACCACTGATACCTGGTCTGCAAAGCACGGTCAGGGCAGGTATATCACCTACACTGCGCATTGGGTCAACCTGCTGATGGCTGCCATGCATGGAATGCGTGGCTCTGCAGCGGAGTTTGCGACACCGCCACGACTTGCAGGCAGGCCTACTGCCACCTCCTCTACTCCTCCTACTCCATCCTCTTCCATAATCTCCTCGGCTGAGTCCTCTTCTGCTGCGGCGTCTGGCTTCACATCAACTGAATCCCCCCAGCTCCCCAGGGGCTATTCCAATTCCCGGATATGACAGTGTCACGCTGTCTTGGGGTTGACTTGCCTGAAAGCAGAGAGCCCCACCGGACCAGCACTCCTGTCCGCCCTGAACGCTCAGGTGGATCAGTGGCTGACCCCGCACCAACTGGAGATCGGCAAAGTGGTGTGTGACAATGGAAGCAATTTGTTGGCGGCATTGATTTTGGGCAAGTTGTCACATGTGCCGTGCATGGCACATGTGTTGAATCTCATCGTACAACGCTTTGTGTCTAAGTACCCAGGCTTACAGGACGTCCTCAAGCAGGCCAGGAAGGTGTGTGGCCATTTCAGGCATTCCTACACGGCCATGGCACACTTTTCAGACATTCAGCGCCGAAACAACATGCCAGTGAGGTGCTTGATTTGCGACAGCCCGACACGTTGGAATTCAACTCTCCTAATGTTCGACCGCCTGCTCCAACAAGAAAAAGCCGTCAACGAGTATTTGTATGACCGGGGTGCTAGGGCAGCCTCTGTGGAGCTGGGAATTTTTTTGCCACGTTACTGGACGCTCATGCGCAATGCCTGTAGGCTCATGCGTCCTTTTGAGGAGGTGACAAACCTAGTCAGTCGCACCGAAGGCACCATCAGCGTCCTCATCCCATTTGTTTTCTTCCTAGAGCGTGCCCTGCGAAGAGTGCTGGATCAGGCTGTAGATGAGCGTGAAGAGGAAGAGGAAGAGTTGTGGTCACCATCACCACCAGAAACAGCCTTGTCATCATCGCTTGCCGGACCTGCGACAATGCTGCAAGAGGAGTATGAGGAAGAGGAGTCAGAGGAGGAATGTGGCTTTGAGGATGAGGAAGACCAACCACAGCAGGCATCCCAGGGTGCTCGTTGTTGTCACCTATCTGGGACCCGTGGTCTTGTACGTGGCTGGGGGGAAGAACAGACCGTCAATGACATCAGTGAGGAGGAGGAACGGGAAATGAGTAGCTCGGCATCCAACCTTGTGCAAATGGGGTCTTTCATGCTGTCATGTCTGTTGAGGGACCCTCGTATAAAAAGGATGAAGGAGAACGACCTGTACTGGGTGGCCACGCTACTAGACCCCCGGTATAAGCAGAAAGTGGCGGAAATGTTACCAAATTACCGGAAGTCAGAAAGGATGCAGCAGTTCAAAACCAAACTAAAAAATATGCTTTACATAGCTTATAAGGGGGATGTCACAGCACAACGGGAATCTAACAGGGGAAGAGGGGAAAGTAATCCTCCTCCTACCACGACCACGGCGGCAAGGACAGGACGCTTTACAGATGTGTTGTTGATGGAGGACATGCAAAGCTTTTTCAGTCCTACACATCGCCACAGCCCTTCGGGATCCAGCCTTAGAGAACGACTCAACCGACAGGTAGCAGACTACCTCGCCTTAACTGCAGATATCGACACTCTGAGGAGCGATGAACCCCTTGACTACTGGGTGTGCAAGCTTGACCTGTGGCCTAAACTATCCTAGTTTGCGATAGAACTACAGCAGCAACTGCAACAATACCTAATTTTTCAGGCATGTGTACATGCCTAATTTTTCTGGTCTCTAGTGCTGCACTGTGGCTGCAAAATCAAAACAAAAAAAAGGCACATGCATGTGTTAATTCCCCTTCGTGATCGGTACCTTATTGTGGTGAAGGGGCTTGCTTATCACAATGAAGCGATCATCACCTCTATGAGTGTGTTGGCAATGTTGCCACACCCCGGATAAGGCCGTTGCTTCATTATGATCAGACTAAAAGCGATCGGCCAGATAATTTTTCATAGAAAAAACATTATTTTTCTTTTCTTTTTTTAGTTGTATGGGTTTTTAATACATAAAATAAACTATTAAGAGACTTTGTTATAATTTTTTTATTAGAAATAATGCAGGCAATTTAAAAAATCCCCATTAATTCCAATACAAAGCAAGTACAGAGCTCAGAACAAAATTATTTCAGGATGTCGACAATTCGACAATGATTAATCAATTCGACACACGTCCCCGGACAGGGGACGTAACAGGGATTAAACTAATGAGAATAGTACTACAGAAAATACCACTCATATCGGGTGTGACAGTAAATTGCACGACGCAGACGCACAGGGCCGTCTTTAATATTGATTGGACCCTGGGCAAAAATTTACTTGGGCCCCCTGGATCCCGCCTTCCCACACCTTAGCATGCAATCACGCCCTCCACCACAACACACACTCAAAAAATCCACACATCTGGTAGAGTACAGTGAATGATTGTAAATACTTCCAGTTCTGAAGACTCCAGCGGCTCAGGATCAGCGCTCTGGGCAGCTGGGCTCAGGCTGGAAGTGGGCACCGCTCTGCAGGAAGGAGACCAGGGCTCGGCTCATCCTAGTGTTACAGTGCACCCCAGCACCCCACAGTATGCAGTATAGCACCCTATAGTATACAGCACCACACAGTATGCAGTTTAGCACCCCACACTATACAGTACCCCACAGTATATAGTAGAGCAGTATAGCAGCCCACAGTATACAGCACCTCACAGTATACAACACCTCACAGTATACAGCACCCCAAACTATACATGATACAGCCCCCCACACTATACAGTACAGCAGTATAGCACTCCACACTATACTGCACCCACAGTATACAGCCCCCCACACTATACAGTACAGCAGTATAGCACTCCCCCCACTATACAGGCCCCCCCACACTATACAGGCCCCCAACAGTATACAGCCCACCACACAGTATACAGGCCCCCACACAGTATACAGGCCACCCCCCCCACAGTATACAGCCTACCACACAATATACAGCCCACCACACAATATACAGCCCACCACACAGTATACAGCCCACCACACAGTATACAGCACCCCACTATACAGTAGTTTACAGTATATTAACATAACAGCCCCTGTCACCTTTTTCTGATGTAATCTTTACACAAAAAAGCTCCACAGTTAACTTCTGCAACACTCAGTAGGACCTGTGATGACCTCATAGCCATGTGACCAGTAATTGCTAGGTTACTGGTCACATGGTAATGATGTCATTAAGGTCCTAGAATTAAGATATCATTAACACAGTACGATCATGATGCCTGTGTAGCCGACAGCCTGACACCCGGGGCAGTAGCTAGCAGGGCTCAAGAGGCAGCTGCCTTGGGCCCCCCAGGAGCAACTGGGCCCAGGGCAGCTGCCCCTTTTGCCCCTTGGTAAAGACGGCCCTGCAGACGCAGTGACCGTGGCGTGGATTCAAACAAAGGGGAGGGAGCCAACGATTTTTTTTAACCATCTCCCCGTTTGAAAAATCTATTTAATAAATGGACCCTAGATTGGGGACGTTACGTAACAGGGATTAAACTGATGAGATTAGTACTACAGAAAATACTACTCATATCGGGTGTGACAGTAAATTGCACGGCGCAGACGCAGTGACCGTGGCGTGGATTCAAACAAAGGGGAGGGAGCCAGCGTTTTTTTAACCATCTCCCCGTTTGAAAAATCAATTTAATAAATGGACCCCAGATTGGGGATGTCACGTAACAGGGATTAAACTGATGAGAATAGTACTACAGAAAATACCACTCATATCGGATGTGACAGTAAATTGCACGGCGCAGACGCAGTGACCGTGGCGTGGATTCAAACAAAGGGAAGGGAGCCAGCATTTTTTCAACCATCTACCCATTTAAAAAATCTATTCAATTCACCTTTCGGGGACCCTTGGTGTTGTACGTGGCTGGGTGGAGGAAGAAACCTTTAATGACATCAACGGGACATGGCTAGCTTGGTATCCAACCTTGTGCAAATGGGAAGTTTGCAGTTGTTTGCGGTGCATTAAAAGGGGAGTTTGGTCTGTCTATGTCTGTGAAGCGGGCGTAACCTTTACACTACCTGATCGATACAACATCATACCGGATCGTATACACACACTGGATGTTTTAAACCACGTTCAAAAAAATTTAGGATTGTTAGGTGATTTATGCCTTTTATGGATTAAAATCCAACTCTGCGTCAACTATGTAATTTTCCATGGGAGTTTAGCCATGGATCCCCCTCCGGCATGCCACAGTCCAGGTGTTAGTCCCCTTGAAACAACTTTTCCATCACTACTGTGGCTAGAAAGAGTCCCTGTGGGTTTTAAAATTCACCTGCCTATTGAAGTCAATGGCGGTTCGCCCGTTCGCGAACATTTGCAGAAATCCGCGTTTGCCGTTTGCGAACGGAAAATTTTATGTTTGCGACATCTCTACTGCTGGGCCATTAGAGATTGCTTATGTGCTTTTTCAGCCAGGTGGATTTTTGCTAGTAAAGTATTAAGTTTTTTCTCTGATTTTTTCTTAAGAAAGGAGCAGAGACTGATTAACCTGCCCCTGTAGGCTTTGTGGGCGTCCCAGAGGACCTGGGGAGACACCTCTGGGGTATTGTCGGTCAGGAAATATTCCTCTATATAAGAGGATATTTGGGCAGTGTGTTTGGCGTTATTTAGTAAAGACTCATTGAATCTCCAGGTTGGATGTCTATCATTTTTTAGATCTGGACGTATATCACAGTAAACCTGGGAGTGGTCGGACAGGGTAATATCCCCTATTTTGGGAAGTGAACAGAATTGGAATTTCTCTTTTGGGACTAAGATGTAATCGATTCTGCTATATGAGTTATTTGCAGGGGAGTAGAAGGAATATTTAACTGTTTCAGGGTTGTGGCATCGCCATATATCTATGACTCCCAGATTATGTAATTTTGTGTGAAGCAGTCTAAGAGCCTTCGCTGAAGCAGGGGATTTTTTTGAGGAGGTGTCAATTAAAGGGTTAAAGGCTATATTAAAATCCCCAGCCACAATCAGAAATCCTTTCCTATGTGTTTCTATCCGAGAAAAGATAGGGATGTGCCAACTGAGTTGGTCTGTGTTTGCGGCGTAGATGTTTACAAAGGTGAACATGGATTGCCCCATCTGGCCTTTGAGGATCAAGTATTGACCATCTGGGTCTTGGACATGAGATTTGTATTGAAAAGGAAGGCCTCTATGGAAGCCTATACTGACTCCCCTCGAGGCAGCACTCCCGGCACCACAATGGTACCAGCTGGGAAATTTAGAGTGGGAAAGGTTGCGGTAATTATCATGTTTGAAGTGTGTCTCCTGTAGAAAGACTACTAAACATTTCTCTTTGTGCAGGAGAGAGAAGATATGGCATCTTTTGGAGGGGGATCTCAGTCCCTTAACATTGTATGATGCTAGTCTGAAGTCTGCCATATCCTTTTAAAGAGGTGGGGAGTTGGAGGGGCTATGAGTGGTGTAGCAAGGGAAAATTGACCAACCAGAGTTAAGGCGGTGGAGAGAGTGCCAACCCGAGGGGAGCCAGAGAACATCAAATATCCCAGATGATCCCAATCATGTACTTTCCTTCTTTGCGGGGACCCCCGCTCACACACTTGAAAGAATATTGAAGTAATTCTTGAGTACCTGTCAAAACAATAATAATATAAAACACAAAGTAAAACAGTGGGTAAGAACTAATGAGGGTTGGTTATTCTCCAGACAAGAGAGGTCTTAACAACTGTGCCTCTCTGAGTAGGTAGAATAGAGGGGGGAAAGGTAAAATACCTTGAGGCATTTCCCTCTTATAGGACGATGATACTGGATATTAATAATGGAGACAATAATAGATGAAGCTCCCGGGAGTTAGCAGGGTGTTGGGGATTATCTTTGTTGGCTATCTCAATATGGATGGATGGGAGAAAAGGGGCGGGCGGGAGGTCAGGTTTAAACTATCTAGTGAAAGAGATGGTGTAGGTTATTTAAAGAGGTAGGGATATAGGAGGGGGATCCCTCACTTGGCACCTTGGGGATGGAAAGGCAATGATGTACGGGTGATATCCTGTTTGTCACCTGGGGTAATGTTTGACATAGTGACTGGACTGACCTTAAAACAGATGGGAAAACTAACAAGAGAAATCCCTACTGTCTCGATGTCTGATACTGGGTGGAGAACAATGCTTAAGGAATGGAAAGGTGAGAGCTAGGGTCTCCACTCAGTATATAGGGCGGAGTCACGTGTTAAGCATTATAACGATAACTCGGGGTTAGAGAGTCCCGTACACTGGGTTCCACATCCTCCTAATCATGGGGGGGAGGAATTAGAGCAGATTACTTATCCACCATGGTCAGGCGTTTGGGGGTGGAAGAGAAAGCTCCCCTTCTGTTCCTTTGGAGCTTTGGGGTGCGTTGAGGCTCCCAGGGTGTCACGGTAGGAAGGTCAGGTAGAGAGGTCAAGTTCTGGACCATCTCCCAGTTCTCAATGGGTAGTGGGAAAAGCTGAAGAAGGTCATACGCTTTGTCCAGATCGTTGAAGGAGGAGATGTGGATGAGGCGTCCCTCGTGGATGAATGATATACCGAAAGGGAATGTCCATCTGTAAATAATTCTGTGTTGTCGCAGCCAGTCAGTGAGAGGCTTCATGGCTTTACGCTTTCTGAGGGTTGATTGTGCTAAATCTTGGAAGATAGTGATGTTATTTTCTTCCCACACCACAGAGCTGGAGTTTCTGGCACTTGTAAGTATAGCTTCCTTTACTGTGACATGCAGGAATTAGCAAATCACATCCCTGGGGGGTTCATTTGCTTGTGGTTTAGGGCGGAGAGCTCTATGAGCCCTTTCAAGCAGGACCTCATGTGCAGAGTCAGGACCCAGAATTTTGAGGCATATCTGGATCACTGTTTCCGGAATGTCCATAGCTGAAATAGTTTCAGGAATGCCTCTAAAACGCAAGTTGTTGCGCCTACTCCTGTTCTCTTGGTCTTCTATGGCCGTGTACAGGGAATTGATGTGGCTTTGGGCTAGCGACAGGTTAGATGTCACTTCACTCTGGTGGAGCAGAACTGTGGCCTAGGTTTCCTCTAAAACCTCTACCCTCCGGCCTATGTGACGAACGTCCTCCTTTATTGAGGAAATGTACAGACTAAGGGGACCCAGGGCTTGGCTTCTGCAAGAGCTTCTTTCAGGTAAGCTCTGGATATGGGCAGACAGTCCGTATCGCTGGGATCATCCCCTACTTTGTCGCCGCCAGCGGCTGCCGTTAGCTTGTGGTTTGAGCGCGGCGTGCCGGGCGCCATCTTGGATTCTCGGCTCACTGCTGCAGCGGCTGCTGCTTTTTAAAAAAAATCTCTCCATCTCTCCAGACTGGCTCTGAGAGCGATTGTGTCCCGGTTGTTCAGTGGGTTTTTGGCCACCTATTTTGACCATTTTGGGGTCCAGTAAGCTTATAATGAAGTGCTGTGAGGGATATGCAGGCAGGAGAGCTGCTCTTCTCGCAACCATCCGGCTCAGGCGCAGGCTCCGCCCCCCTGATATACCTGCTTTCACCAAATATTTATTGAGGCCTGCGAGACACCTGCTTCCTCAAAATACTGATAAAGGGTTTTATTATACCTCTTTCCACAAAATATTGATTGAGGCTTATGATATACCTGCTTCCACAAAATACTGATTAAGGGGATTTATATATCTGTTTCCACCGAATATTGATTGAGGCATACGATATGCCTGCTTCCACAAAATACTGATTAAGGGTACTGATATACCTGCTTCCACCAAATATTGATTGAGGCCTGTGATATACCTGCTTCCACCAAATATTGATTGATATTGATTGAGGCCTGTGACATACATGCTTTCACAAAATACTGATTGAGGGGTTTGATATACCTGCTTCCACAAAATATTCATTGAGGCCTGCAATATACCTGCTTCCTCAAAATACATATTAAGGGGATATATATACTTGTTTCCAGTAAATATTGATTGAGGCCTGCGAGATATCTGCTTCCACAAAATTCTGATTTAGGTCTTCAGTATACCTGTTTCCACTAAATATTGAATGAGGGCTGAGATATAACTGCTTCCGCAAAATACTGATTTAGGGGTTGATATACCTGCTTCCACAAAATACTGATTGAGGCCTGATACCTGCTTCTGCAAAATATTGATTAAGAAGTTTGATATACCTGTTTCCACCAAATATTGATTGAGGCCTGCAATATACCTGCTTCCATAAATACTGCTCTTCTCTAGGGACTTAGGCACAGGGTCATTTTGAAAATGAAAGGCAGAGGCAGGCCATTCCGCAGGGGTGGTATGGGTCAGGCAGGTGCAGCAGGCCAGAGCTTAAGTGGGAAGTTGGAGAAGGCACGTGCGATTACTTCAAAGGATGCACCAGAAGTGGTTGAGTGGCTCATTCAGCCTTCTGCTTCTGCACCATCCTCATCTTTCAAGCTCCCTATACCCATTTTAATGTTCCAGGTAAGACGTTGCCATGCTGTGTTACAGCTGAAAAACCAAGAGCCACACCAGTCCTGCACTGCTTTGAGCTCTGCGGTCAAAGGCTGATCAGTGGCTAACTCCGATCAAATAGACAGTTGGTAAAGTGGTGTGCGACAACATTGCCAATCTGCTGAGCGCGCTGAAACAGTGCAAAATGACACACGTGCCGTGCATGGCACACGTCCTGAACTTAGTCGTGTAGCAATTTGTTGCCAAATACCCCGGGGTCCTGAACATCTTGCGGCAGGCCAGGAAAATCTCTGTCCATTTTAGAAGATCTTACACGGCCATGGTTTGCTTTGCTGACATTCAGCGGCGACACCAACTGCCCGTCAGACGTATGATTTGTGACAGCCTGACGTGCTGGAACTCCACCTTGTGTATGATAGGTTGCTCCAGCAACAACGTGCCGTTAACGACTACCTGTGCAATCTCTGCAGCACGACAGGTTCTGGGGAGCTTGGTTACTTTTTACCGCGCCAGTGGCTGCTCATGCGCGACACATGCAGACTTCTGCGGCCATTTGATGAGATCACCAAACTGGTCAGTCGCAGCCAGGGTGCTATCAGTGACATCGTACCTTCCGCCTTCTTTTTGGAGCGTGCATTGCATTGTGTCATTGATCAAGCCGTTGAGGAGAAGGAGCTGGAAGATGAGGAAGTTGCAATACTGAATTTATTCCCGGGGGGGCTACTCCACCTAAGACAAGTCAGGAAGAGTCTGAATAGGAGTCAGAGGAGGATTGTGGCTGGAGGGAGTAGAAGCAAGAAGAGCAGGCTTTGAGGGGGACTTTAAACTTTTCGGGGATCCCTGATGTTGTCAGTGGCTGGGGGAGGAGACCGATGATGACATTCTCCTGGGCGATGAGCAGGATCCAGGGTGCTCCACCGCTTCCAATTTAGTGCAAATGGGGGCCTTCATGCTCCAGTTATTGAAGAGGGATCCCCGTATAAAAAGCATAAAGTACAAGGACCAGTACTGGGTGGCAACATACTTAGACCCCCGGTACAAACACAAAACGGCGGACATGTTATCAGCATCACAGAGGGCTGTCAGAATGCAATACTTCCAGGCCTTGCCTAGAGAAATGCTGCATTCTGCTTTTGCGGTTGCTGTCAGAGGAATTTCCACTCACAGAAAAAAAACTGTTGCGGGTACCAATCCAACAGTGCATGCAAGAATAGGGCGGTTTGAAGATGTGTTGGTCACTTTGGATATGAGATCATTCTTGCAGCCAACCCATTGACAGCAGCTTTCCGGATCCAGCCTCAGGGAACGCCTAGACCGTCAGGTATCCGACTACATCAGGTTAACGGCTGTTGTGGATGCTCTAAGAAGCGAGGAACCCCTGGACTACTGGGTGTGCAGGCTTGACCTGTGGCCAGAGCTGGCACTATTTGCCATGGAACTCTTGGCTTGCTCCTCGTCAGGTGTTCTGTTCGAAAGAACGTTCAACGCAGCAGTGGGGATTGTGACAGATAAGTGCACTCGCCTAGCTCGTGACAGTGTGGACTACCTCACATTTCTAAAAATTAATGAGGCATAGATCGCTGAGGAATTCAACACCTGTGACGACCATGTGTAATTGAATTTCCTCATGCCAGCCTACACATATTCGTCACCACTCAGAACAAAGAATGGTCCTTGTCTTATATATATACAGCGGCATAAAAGGGCTTTTCTGTCACGTGAATGCCAAATTTTTGGGGCCTGTACTGGGCTACAGTAAAATTTTTATCCATTGGCCGCCTAATATACCTCCAGCCACATAATCACAAGTTCTTTTCTGTCAGGTGAATTGCTTTTTTGGGGGACCTGTACCGGCCTACAGTAAATTTTTTATCCAGTGACCGCCTAATGTACCTCCAGCCACATAATCACAATTAATCTTCTCTCAAGTGAATGCCTAATTTTTGGGGCTTGTTCTGGCCTACAGTAACATTTTTATCCAGTGACTGCCTAATGTACCTCCAGCCACATCATCACAAGTTCTTTTCTGTCAGGTGAATGCCTAATTTTTGGGGCCTGTACTCCCGTGGCCTAAAATAAAATGTTCCTAGGCTCCAGCAGGGCACATTTTTTAGAGTTTCCCTTTAAGATGCATAAAAATGGCCCGTAATTAAAATACATATTTTTGTGGGAATTTTTGCCAATGATCCTCCTCTGGTATGTCACTGTCCATGTTGTGGGACTAATTGTGCACTTCTACTAAGTATTTGATGGCTGCAAACATAACCTGAAGGTTTTTTTGCTTGCCATTAAAGTCAATAGGGCCCGCGAACGCACGGTTTGCGAACATTTGATCCATCACTAGTCTTAAGTACCTGTCATGTTGCAACGAAGGTAGACACAGCACTAGACTTGTCAGTAAAACGTGTACAGTTATGTTTGTCTGTAGGAAAATACAAAGATCAGTTTGAACATGACAATTTATGACATTTACCAAATATGATGTCTAATTTTCACATGCTCAACACTCAAACGTTCATGGTTTAGATTCTGAATGGTGAAGTGCTTATAGAAACATAGATTCAGTTTTTTTTTTTCTATCTTCTTTTTCACTTCTGAATACAGATGCATTGTTATAAAAATTGTCAGGATGTAATTTGTACAAAGATTACCAACAATTGGCAGTTAATGTTCCAAACATCTTTCTTCTACTCTTTGCAGCATTTATATGTGAATAGATACACGTGCGTTCATCCTCATGAGTTTTAAAGAGCCTTGATTTTTATTTTTTTTCTGATGTATTGTTATCAGCCTTGGTATTCCAAAATTTGCTTACATCACTGCTGCAATATTATGATGTAAAGGTACAATATTCAGTAACTAGAAAAGGTACAATTTCTGGGGAAATTGTGTGATGTGTTCTTGCCTCCACCAGTAGCTTACAACTGGAGTGGGCGGAGTAACTGGGTGGAGTGTAGACTCCGCCCACTTTTATAAATTTTGACCTTTGTCTCACACTGACCCACCCTGCCGAGTTTGGGTGCTGTGAGAATGACAGCTGTTTAAAGGTTTCTTATTGAAGTCAATAGGGAAAATCTGATTGGTTGTTTGTGGCTCCGCCCACTTTTTAGCATCCCCAAAATGAGATATACATTGGCACAGTCCTCCAGTGACCAACTGTGCCAAGTTTCGGGAAACCTGCCATTAACAGTCTAAGAGCAGCGGCAGTTTGAATTTTTCCCATTTAAACAAATGGCTGAAATTTGATTGGCCGTTGTAGACTCCGCCCACTTTTTCATTATTTTTTGAATCCAGTCACCCAATGACCTACGGTGCCAAGTTTGGGTATTCTGGCTTAAATACTGTGAGAATGACAGCAATTTAAAGGTTTCTTATTGAAGTCAATAGGGAAAATCTGATTGGTTGTTTGTAGCTCCGCCCACTTTTTAATGTCCCCAAAATGTGACAGAAATTTTCAGGTTGACCCCATGACTGAGTGACCCAAGTTTGGTGAGTTTCACTCCGAAGCTGTATGAGTGACAAACATTTGCATTTTTCCAATAAAACTCTATGGGAGAAAAAAAGAGGTTTTCAGGGGCCCGCCCCAGGGGCCCGGAGGGTGGGATCGGTTAACAAAGCACAAGCAAGATCCTCGGGTATGTGCCGACCAAGAGTGCAAAGTTCGGTATTTATACTCCTAAATCTGTGGGAGGAGTAGCAATTTGAACGTCTCATTGTAGTCAATGGGGAGAATTTGATTGGTTCTGTGTGGCCCCGCCCACATTTTCGGGTCTCCGAAATGTGCTAACAAATTGCGCGTTGACCCCATGACTAAGTGACCCAAGTTTGGTGACTTTAGTTTAAAATCTGTGCGACTGGGAGCGATTTGAAAATTGTCCCTGTCAAAGTCAATGGGAAAAACATGGATTTTGGGGGCCCTGTCCCAGGGGCCCGGAGGGTGGGATCGGGTAACAAAGCAAAAGCAAGGTACTCGGGTGGGTGCCGACCAAGTCTGCAAAGTCTGGAATTTGTACTCCTAAAAATGTGGGAGGAGTAGCAATTTGAAGTTCTCATTAAAGTCAATGGGGAGATTTTGATTGGTTCTGTATGGCCCCGCCCACTTTTTGGGGTCCCCGAAATGTGCCCAAAATTTTCGGGTTGACTCCATGACTAAGTGACCCAAGTTTGGTGACTTTAGCGTCAAAGCCTGGCGAGTGGGAGCGATTTGAAAATTTACCCTGTCAAAGTCTATGGGAAAAAAGGGGGCTTCCGGGGCTCGCCACGGGGGCCCCGGGGGTGGGATCGCTCCACAAAGTAATAGCAATCCGATCGGGTACAATCTGCACGTTTTGGTAAATTTTTGTCTATGTAGTGTAAAAACTGTGGGAGGAGTTAGGGTGGCAAATTTGGCTATAATAATAATAATATATATGTGAGATAATAGTATGTGGTCTTGCTATGCAAGAACACATAATAATATATGTGTAGCTCTTTATGGGGGCACCCAGTTTATGTCAGTTTCAAATAAGTTTCTTCTTCGTCTTTGGAAAAATGAATCTGCACTCCAATGGCACCACCATGCTAGAAAGAAAATGTTATAAAGATCTGAGGGTCGTGTCATGTTTATCTTAAAAGAGTAATAGCATAGAGTTGAGACTCTAAGGGTAAATTTGCGTGTGGAAAATCTGCACTATAGGTCATGCACATTGTATTCTATGAGAATTTTAAATTCTCATGCATGCAATGCAGATTTTTTTCTGCATGTATTTTGACCTATTTTGACCGCAGCATGTCAATTTATTCTATTTTTCCTGACCGGATTTTCTCCATTCACTTCAATGGGGAGAGTAAAATCCACACGCGGAAAATCTCCACCAAATCTGCATGCAAAACCGCACCAATTGATGCGTATTGACCACACGGATTTCCCTGCGAACACCTACGGTTTTAAGTGCGGATTGTCCGCACAGAGATCCTGAACATATGCATTTACCCTAAATGTTCTAGGGTTAACTACAAAAACGTTGAGCTAAAGCCACCTCAAACTTGCAAATTAACTGTCTATTGAAAGTCATTTATTACAGTCCATCGAAGAATTGTTCATTGGATGCATGGGGATGTAAGCATAGTCCTGTAATCCCTATGATAGTGGGACTATTCTGAGGAAACTGAAAGTTGCACCTGCAATTATATATTCGCAAATTCGAGATCATATTCTTGATTGTAAAAATCGGCAATGTAATATTCACGTAATGCGTGTGAAATACAGACGTGGGTCACTTATGCTACATTTTTCAAGCTGGTATAAGTTTCCTGAGACTGCAGAAAATGGTTGGCACGGCAGAACATTAGAATAGCTTTATATGCAGATAGAGTGCGCCAATATATTTGCGCTTGCAAATTTTCAGCAATGAATGATGCGCATATTTTTTCGCAATACGTGCAACTTGTGACATCACAGCACTTATCACACTGCCTAACACCCTGCACTGGAACCTATAAGTTACACTATAAATGAATCAAACCTACACTGACTATCTCCCCCTAACTATCTGAATTATATATCTAAGTTACCTGTCTAATGTAATAACACAAAGCACCGAGCACAGCAATGACACTGCTGTCTCTTTCATAACTGCAATAAACTGTAGAAAATAGCTGCTGGGGAAGTTCTTATATAGTAAGGGGCAGGCAACTTTTCTATTGGTTGCTAGGGATGTTGCTAAGCTGTGACAATGCCTTCTCATTTGCCCACAAGCTATAAGAAGGGAGGGATGATCACCTGATGTGTACTGTGTTAAAAAACAAACAGACAAAAAAACGAATATTTGTCATTATAAATACATAGCACTATATTCTAAATATTTGCAAATTCTCGAAGTGCCGATATTCGCGATTAAAATTCGGAATATGAATATTCGCGCTCAACACTAGTTAGGTAGTGTGATAGGAATTACTGTTTCTCTGCAGTTCATACATACATGCTACAGACATAGTGCTGTGATGTCACAACAATACCTGCACCAATCAGTAATATCTACTCAGACCTGCTAAAATGTGAAGTTGCATGTATTGCGCAAAAATATGTGCATCATTAGTGCCGATTTGCACAATCGCTAAAATAATGAATTTGCAAATTTCATTCGAGTATAATGTGAAAAACATGCTAAATATAGCGAACACTTTCCCTAAACTGCCCTGTCAGGTCTGGTAAATGACATCCTAATACAGAGTCATCACCTTGACAAGAGCGGCCCCGTCTGGAACCTTTACCTAAATAGGAGGTCCTGGACGTCCCTACTCAAGAAGAAAAATGTATTTAGGCAACTACTGTATAATGTGTAGTGCAAAGTTTTTGGTTGCATATATTTTAAAGCAGCATGAGCCTTAAACGGGATATGCACATTAGACTGATGGTGGTCAAACCCATCAATTACAACAGCGCTGGCTAACCATGTATGGTCTAATGTGCATTAGATCTAATGCATATTAGATGTTCAGCCAACTTTCGTTCAACAGATGTGAGTGAAATAAAAAAGGATTGGGAACACTAAATTTGAACATTACTTTGTTCTCAGAGGATTTATTTGCAGCGTCCCACTAGTGTACGTGGGCACTGCAAAAGCTTATTGTGTCACATGTCATATCATGCTCTATTTCATCCTTGTGTGAAATCCCTGTTACCAGGCTGTCAGGTGCGCTACATACATTCCACCACGAGATGGGTGTAGCATATATAGCACAGTTCAGGCCAAGTTAAGGGGTTGAGTTTAGAGTGTGGAGGAAAAAGAAGATGGAATGAGGAGCAAGGGGGAAGGAGAGGTCCCCTCTCCTCTCAGCTCTCTCTTGGGCTCCACGGCTCAGAGGAGCCAAAGTGTATCTCAGTATCAAGCCAAGAAGATAGGCAGAGGTGAAGTCTGTATTCTACCATTCACTCTTCTGGAGTAGCAAGTGAATTTTGTCAAGTTTATTGTGGATTAAGACAAAGGAAGGACAAAGCCATTATTCTGGGCTCTAGGCGCCTTTGTATTTGGGTGAAGGATTTATTAGCTTCCGGCAGCCTCACCGTTATTCTAAGGACAGATAAAATTTCTGTTGCATCACTTGTGAGTAGAAGACTAACCTTGAACTACCTCAACTGAGACTGAAGCAAGGCAAGAGCTGGAATATCAGTGAGTACATAACTAACTACCCTAGCCTGAGACATAACTACAAGTACAGCCTGTTACTGGGATTCATCACATCCAACTTGCATGAGTATCAGAGACTGTTTTATAACTATAAACTGTTATCAAGAACCTAGTTATAGTAAAGTTTCAGTTGGATTCAAACCTGCCTCATTCTTCTAACTTCATACTACTATCACTCTCAACATTTTTCACCATCAAGGTGCTGGCATCACAACATTACATAAGTCAGGGGCCCAGCACAAACACTCAGAAACCCAATACCATCAAGGGCCCCTCAATCACCACCTGGCCGGTGTCCCCTGTAATAGAGTGTTCCCCGGAGAATCCAGTGCTGTTCTCCCCTTTACTGCACTGCTGGACAGCACCTCCAAGGCGTAAAGACCCAGAAGGCTTCTGGAGACCCAGAAGTTGAAGGGGGCAGACCCATCAGTCAGTACGTTTAGGTGTGTGCACACATACTGCTCCACCATGTAGCACGTCCCCGTGACGTCCACGATCCAATTGGATATCTTCCCTATCAACTTTCGATGTTCTATTATGCACTACCATGGTGATCACGATTAACGGGGAATCAGGGTTCCATGCCAGAGAGGGAGCCTTAGAAAAGGTATACCACATCCAAGGGAGGTCAATGGCTGAAATTTGATTGGGTGGAGAAGTGGGACAAGTTATTAAAGTGGAAGAATCAAGGCAAGGCAGGAGGTATGCGGCAATTACCCACTCCCGACTCGGGGAGGTAGTGACGATAAATAACAATACAGGACTCTTAAGATGCCCTGTTATTAAAATAAGTAATAAAAAATTACAGGGAATGTCACTACTTAGTTTGGATTAGAAAACGTTATACAGGAGAGGCCCTGCTGCCGCTTTATTGACTCTAGATAACTTCTTCCTGATCGCACGTCTCAGTGACGTCCACGATCCAATTGGATATCTTCCCTATCAACTTTCGATGTTCTTTTATTCGCCTACCATGGTGATCACAGGTAACAGGGAATCAGGGTTCCATGCCGGAGAGGGAGCCTGAGAAAGAGATACCAAATCCAAGGGAGGTCAATGGACAAAATCTGATTCGATGGAGAGGGGGGGTCAAGTTATTAAATTAAATTTAGCACATGCGCCAGGCAAGGGATATGCATCAAACCAGCTAGGCCCAGAGCTGCAGCGAGATTTCACCCATTATCACACACCACCAGTCCGGGCTTGAGGCTCACTGGCACCAACCATTCATTAGTCTGTTGTTCCATGCCTGTCCACAGCTCCTGCGCGGTGTGGGGTTTGTCCCCCCAAACAGACAAGTTTTAAAACTGCCTGCTGTCATTTACCCCTGGCTGTGTTGAACTTGTGGTGAAGGTGTCATGCTGACCAGATGAGGAGGTGGTAGAAGATGAAGAAGCGGAGTAGGAGGAGGGAGAAACAGGAGGCAAATAGAAACACCCTGCAATCCTCAGTGGTGAAAGGACATGCGCCAAACTGCTATCCGCCTCAGGCCCAGCCGCCACTGCATTTACCCAGTAGGCTGTTAGGGAGATATAACATCTTCACAGAATTTTTCAATACACAATTTGGGTAGGTATATTGCAGAAATTTCGCTGAAAAATTAAACCTACTCTAAAAATTAACTTTTAATGGATACTTTATAAGATAAATCCCAAATAACAATACTTTTTTACATATATATATATAGATTAGATAACGACTGCAGTATATTTTATACTGGCTGCAGTTTCATATCTAGCATAGAGAGTTCACAGGGTTCTTTTGTGTTTCCAATGTGTATCACACTAGATAGAAAAATTGTTACCACTCACGGTTACCGATGGTGATTCACAGTGGGTCCCAGACCAGGTTTTCAGAGGATGACTGGATGTTGAGTTCCGGATCCGAATACCCTTGATCTTCAGGTGTAGGTACGGTTTCTCCACTATCAGTTTTGCCAATAGGTTAGGTTGGAGAAAAACGGAACAAAAATAAGAAAAAATAGGGAGGTCTGACCCTAAACTACTTGTGAGTCCCTGCCTAAAAGTGGAGAGACCCTCTGCCTAAATGCAGAGGTATCACCCCCTAATGAGGCGACCCCACTTATCGACGGCTAAACCCTGAGTGGTAGCCCTGAGGATAAACTCCCAAAACGATATAGTAGATCCCGACGCGTTTCTCACTGTCACTGGTTTGGTGACAGGATCATCAGGGGATATCAGATGTAAGTGGCACAATCGCCCAAAAAGTTTTTAAGCCAGATGAGAGCTGCTGGTATTGCTGCTAGGTGGATGTAAAGATGGCAGTCCAGGCCAATACCTAATTCTACTGCCCTTAAATACCCCATTGATTAAAGTAAATTGCTTACTGTGATGTGATCGCCATAGGTGTTCCGGCGTGCGCTTCACAGGCAGGCATTTCCGCCCTGTGGAACGCATGTGACGCACTTCCGTGCGTCCCATAAGGTGTGTCCCTATTCATGTGGTGAGCTGATGCCGGTGGAACGCAACCGCGTCATCATCGTGCGTTCCGGAAGTGCTCGTATGTAGCCGGATGTGACGTTTCCAGTGTGTGAACCGCATCTGGAACGCACATTCGGCCGAATAGATGATGTTTATTAGAACTATGAGGAGAAGAATATTCTCTGATGTATACATTAACACCTAAATAGAGAATCATTACTTTTTATAAAGGCCGGTAAAGACACAATTTGCAATGGAAATAGCGATCACATAAATCATAGGGGTGGCAATACATTATTAATTATTCTTGTAAGCAGCAAATATACATATGGATATCTATAAATATGTACATTAGGGGGAGGTGATCCCATGGGGGGGGGGGGGGGGGGAAGGGATGGATAAGTATTAATACGTAATACAAAAAGATAAGTCGATACCCCAGATCACCTCAAAAGATATAATCAGTTCAACCTATTCCGGTTGGATAACTGTTTTAATTGTCTGACGGGTCTGTTCCCAAGATAAATTACATTCACAGGACAGACAGATCACACGGTTTCCCCAAAAAATGCCACTAGACTAGATTTACTTAATCCGAGAAAAGAAGAAAGATATAAAAAAGAAGCCAACCCCATCTGCCGCATAATCGGCACTTTTGATCACTGTAATAGAGAGGTAAAAGGTATCCTAAATAAATGCTGGGAAATGTTACGCCTTGACCCCGACATAGGAGAGATGCTTCCAACACACCCGGCCATAACATATAGAAGAGGGAGATCACTTGGTGACAGATTTATTCATAGTCACTACATTCCGACAAAGAAATCTGGTACCTGGCTAGACAGGAGGCCTTTGGGGACATTCCGTTGTGGCACATGTATAGCATGTCCCTACATTCATCAAACTAAGAACTTTTTCAGTCATACAACAAATAGGACCTATGTCAGCAGGGATTTTGCTAATTGCAAAACAGCAGGGGTGGTATACCTAATTAACTGCATATGCGGCCTACAATATGTGGGCAAAACCAAAAGAGAACTAAGAAGGAGAATTGGTGACCACCTGGGTGACATAAGGAATAATAGAGATACTGCTGTGGCTAGACACATCCGGTTATTCCATAACAACAACGATAAAGCAATCAACTTCTGTGTCATGGAAGTGGTCCGTCCGTCACCTCGCGGAGGAGACCACAATAAGCGGATTCTGCAGAAGGAGGCCGAGTGGACTCACAGGTTAAAAACGGTGAGCCCACTCGGACTCAATGAAGTTCTGTCTTTCGGATCCTTTTTGTAAAGGACCCCCCCCCCCCTCCCTCTTTTCCTCTTTTTGGGGAAACCGTGTGATCTGTCTGTCCTGTGAATGTAATTTATCTTGGGAACAGACCCGTCAGACAATTAAAACAGTTATCCAACCGGAATAGGTTGAACTGATTATATCTTTTGAGGTGATCTGGGGTATCGACTTATCTTTTTGTATTACGTATTAATACTTATCCATCCCTTCCCCCCCCCCCCCATGGGATCACCTCCCCCTAATGTACATATTTATAGATATCCATATGTATATTTGCTGCTTACAAGAATAATTAATAATGTATTGCCACCCCTATGATTTATGTGATCGCTATTTCCATTGCAAATTGTGTCTTTACCGGCCTTTATAAAAAGTAATGATTCTCTATTTAGGTGTTAATGTATACATCAGAGAATATTCTTCTCCTCATAGTTCTAATAAACATCATCTATTCGGCCGAATGTGCGTTCCAGATGCGGTTCACACACTGGAAACGTCACATCCGGCTACATACGAGCACTTCCGGAACGCACGATGATGACGCGGTTGCGTTCCACCGGCATCAGCTCACCACATGAATAGGGACACACCTTATGGGACGCACGGAAGTGCGTCACATGCGTTCCACAGGGCGGAAATGCCTGCCTGTGAAGCGCACGCCGGAACACCTATGGCGATCACATCACAGTAAGCAATTTACTTTAATCAATGGGGTATTTAAGGGCAGTAGAATTAGGTATTGGCCTGGACTGCCATCTTTACATCCACCTAGCAGCAATACCAGCAGCTCTCATCTGGCTTAAAAACTTTTTGGGCGATTGTGCCACTTACATCTGATATCCCCTGATGATCCTGTCACCAAACCAGTGACAGTGAGAAACGCGTCGGGATCTACTATATCGTTTTGGGAGTATATCCTCAGGGCTACCACTCAGGGTTTAGCCGTCGATAAGTGGGGTCGCCTCATTAGGGGGTGACACCTCTGCATTTAGGCAGAGGGTCTCTCCACTTTTAGGCAGGGACTCACAAGTAGTTTAGGGTCAGACCTCCCTATTTTTTCTTATTTTTGTTCCGTTTTTCTCCAACCTAACCTATTGGCAAAACTGATAGTGGAGAAACCGTACCTACACCTGAAGATCAAGGGTATTCGGATCCGGAACTCAACATCCAGTCATCCTCTGAAAACCTGGTCTGGGACCCACTGTGAATCACCATCGGTAACCGTGAGTGGTAACAATTTTTCTATCTAGTGTGATACACATTGGAAACACAAAAGAACCCTGTGAACTCTCTATGCTAGATATGAAACTGCAGCCAGTATAAAATATACTGCAGTCGTTATCTAATCTATATATATATGTAAAAAAGTATTGTTATTTGGGATTTATCTTATAAAGTATCCATTAAAAGTTAATTTTTAGAGTAGGTTTAATTTTTCAGCGAAATTTCGGAGATATAACATCCCTGACCGTGCTTACTGGTCCACCTATCCGTAGTTAGGTGGACCTTGCCACAGATGGCACACCTGATTTTGTCTCCCACTTGGTTGTCCAGGGAACGGATGGCTCACCTGGAAAAGTAGTGGCGGATGGGCACAACGTATTGTGGGACAGCCACCGCCATCAGATTCTTAAAACTGCCCTGCACACCCGACGGAATGACAGCATTTCAAAGGCCAGGAATTTGTAAATGCTGGCATTCAGGGCCAGGGATCACGGGTGGGTAGGGAGGTACTTCCTCTTTCACTCCAGTGTTTGGGAGATAGACAGCTGAACGATTCCATGGGACATTGTGGAGATGCTTGGTGAGCAAGGTGGTGGCGTTGCTGCCACATCCTCTGTTTTCGGGGTCTCAGGTGCCACTGTCACTGGAGAGGGGGATGAAGAGGATGATACTGCAGCAGAAGAGGAAGAAGGAGGGGCCAGCTTGCAAACCACTCATGTCTTGTCGTCAGCACATTGTCTGAAGAACTGCCACGCCAGGGAACTTCTTGGAGCTGGCTTTGGTGTGCTCAGTCCCTTGGTGCGGTGGGCAGTAGCAGGCGTACTGTCTAGGTGACGGCCGCTCCGCTTTTGCACCCTGCTCCTTCTTTTGCTATGCTAGTGGCTCTGTGTGACCACCGCCTCTTCCTCCGAACTGCACAGGTCACTTGCATGACCTTGATTCCATGTGGAGTCGAGGACCTCATTGTCCTCCACATCATCTTCCACCCAGTCTTTACCCCTGCCCATCATCTTCCACCCAGACATGCTGCGGTGGTCCTCCCATGTACTCATCCTGAAACATAAGTGGTTGGGCATCCACTTCTGGGGCAGGGCTATGTGGATAGCCCTGGTAAACCCTGCTAGCAGAGTCATCAAAAAGCAGATGAGACTGCTGCATGACTTGGGTCTCAGACTGCTTGGCTGATTTGCAAGGGGGTGAGGTGAAAGGCTGATGTCCATGGGCTGCAGGTGCCAACTATAATCTTTGAGCAGGGAACTGGGTGGGTGAAGGAACTGGAGGCACAGTCAGCCACCCATTCTACTATCGCCTGTATTTGTTCTGGCCTCACCATTCGTAGAGTAGCATTTGGGCCTACCAAATACCGCTAAAGATTCTGTCGCCTACTCGCACTTGAGGAAGGTGTTTCACTTGTGTGTGTATCTGGCACAGATCGACCATGTCCTCTCCCTGCAACAGGAGCTCCACCAACACCAGCAGCACCACGACCAGGGCCACGTCCCTTATTTGATGATCTCCTAATTTTTTGCGTTTACTCACCAAACTAACAGATGGTTTATATCAGGCGACAATGTAACCGCCAATAGTTAACAATAAAGTTCACTGACAGTAAGGTTGTGCTGGTGTCATAAAGAGAAAACATTTTTTGAGTTCACACAACAGTGTGACAGGCGATTTTAATACAATTACTTCACGGTCACAAAAAATTAGAATTTGTCAACCAACAATGTAACAGCAATATTGAATGGTTTTATTGGACTGTCAGAAATGCAGCAAATGTACTATCTAGCACAAAAAGTGAGTTTTTTTCAACAGCAGTATTTAAGAGTTTAATTGGACTGTCAGAAATGCAGAGCAGGCTGCAAATGTACTATCCAGCACAAAAAGTTATTTTTTTTTTCAAACAACAATATGACAGCAGTATTTAACGGTTTTAGTGGACTGTCAGAAATGCAGCGCAGGCTGCAAATGTACAGTCCCTAACAAAAGTCTTGTCGCTTGTGTACAAATTGACCTGAAGTGCTGCTAAAATATATTTCTAATCAAGATTTTGTTACAAGAAATGGGTCATTTTAATCCCAACAGCTTTTATGATAATGTTTCAGTGCAAAATGAAACTGACAAAAAGTATTCTAATATTCACAGCTTGGTAAAGCCCATCGAGTCAATTTTTGCCAAGACATAAGTGTTGTCGCCTTGTCATATGAGCTTCACCTAATAATGGATCAATTAGGTCTCAGGTGTGTATAAAAATAACCCCAGTACACTAGACCTTCACATCAACTGCAACTAGACCTCTGCAAACATGCCTAAGATTCACCCTGAGACTAAAGTGTTGATTATCAAGAGGCTGAAGACCAGATCCACAGCTGATGTGGCAGACACCTTCAATGTGTCTCAGCGTCAAGTTCAGAGGATAAAAAAAAATTTTTTGAAGAGACTGGAGACATTTTGGACAAGGCCAGGTCAGGCCGACCCGCAAGACAACTGCTCGATAGGACCGTTTGTTGGCTCGAAAATCCAAGGCTAGCCCATTTTCCACTGCAGCAGAGCTCCACAAGACCTGGTCACCTTTGTCAACCAGAACAGTCGGATTCTGTCTCGAAATGGCCTCCATGGTCGAATCAGTGCCCATAAGCCAGCACTAAACAAAAGACAAATGAAAAACTGTGTGGCATTTGCCAAGGGCCACAGCCTGCTAAAAGGATGGATGCTGGAAAAGTGGCTGAAGGTGGATTTTTCAGATGAATCTGTTGAATTACACCACAGTCGCAGCAAATATTGCAGGAGACCTACTGGAACCCGCATGGAGCCGAGATTTACCCAGAAAACAGTGAAGTTTGGTGGAGGCAAAATGATTGTCTGGGGTTACATCCAGTATGGGGGTGTGCGAGGGATCTGCAGGGTGGAAGGCAACATCAATAGTCTAAAATACCAAGAAATCTTAGCTACCTCTTATTTTCCCAACCATAGAAAAGGCCAAATTCTGCAGCAGGATGGTGCTCCATCGCATACTTCCATCTCCACATCAAAATTCCTTAAGGCGAAGAAGATCAAGATGCTCCAGTATTGGCCAGCCCAGTCACCAGATATGAACATCATTGAGCATATGTGGTGTAGGATGAGAGATGAAGCCTGGAAGACGAAACCAAAGAATATTGATGAACTCTGGGAGGCATGCAAGACTGTTTTCTTTGCTATTCCTGATGACTTCATCAATAAATTATATGAATCCTTGCCAAACCGCATGGATGCTGTCCTTTAAGCTCATGGAAGTCATACAAGATATTAAATTTGGATCTCACAGCAGCACTACTTAATTTACTGACATATTTTTGGATTTGCAGTAAAGTTGTTCAATTTCTGTATAGGCGACAAATCTTTTGTCTTGCCAATATTTGACCTTTCAGTCTTGATTAAATGATAAATCTTTTTTCAGTGAAACTAATTTATTTCAGTGCATTAAACATCATTTGGGAGGGCTTTAGCTTTTCATATGAGCTATTTCTAACATCAATTGATTAATTAAAAGTCAGGTTAATACAAAATAGAGAAGCAACAAGACTTTTGTCAGGGACTGTACGAACAATGTAACAGCAGTATTTACTGGTTTTATTGGACTGCCAGAAATGCCGCGCAGGCCAAAAAATTTACTTTCTAGCAGAAAAAATGGGAGTTTGTCAACCGACAATGTAACAGCAGTATTTACTGGTTTTGTTTGACTGTCAGATATGCAGTGCTTGTGTGAGAAAGAGAAAAAAAATCACTTTAGGTCACACCAATATGTGACAGACTTATGTAATTTAATTATTTTCACTGGCAGGTATGCACTGCAGGCAGCAGGGGTACTTGACCGCCAAAAAAAGGGAATTTTTTCCCCTGGAATCTAACAGATGGATTTAATAAATAGGTTTTCCCTTTCAGATATTCAGCACAGGGGTACTTCACAGAATTTTCTTCGAATATGTCCCCCCCCTGGGGCCCTGAAGTCACAGACGGATTACCTTTATTATTTTCCCTTCCCCTGGCACATATGCACTGCACTTGCAAAAATGGTCGCCGACGCCCACCTAACAAACAGACTGATTAAAGCTTATTTCTCTGTGGCACTGGGCTCAGGGGTACAAAAATGTAGCATAGCACACACAAAAATAATCGCTGTAGTTTGTAGATTTAACACCAAGAACACCAGAATTGTTTCCTAATCTCTCCCTCACAGCTGCAGCATCCTCTCCCTACACTAGAGCTGATGTGACGTGCGGCACTATGTGACTCCAGCTTATATAGAGGCTGGGTCACATGCTGCACTGGCCAATCACAGCCATGCTATTAGTAGGCATGGTTGTGATGGCTTCTAAGGGCACACAAGTTAAATGCTTGTTGATTAGCTGCCCTGCAGCTTTTCAACACACGCCATTCAATTGCCGGACACTGAACTCGAACCCAAACTTTTACTGAAATGTTCGGGTTCGGGTCCGGGGTAAAAAAAATTGTAAAGTTCGGTACAAACCCAAACTTTACAGTTCGGGTACGCTCAACCCTAAATAGTACCCAAATGGCGTGCAGCTAGCCAGTCACCAGATAGTCATCCCCTGTGATGTCACAACCCTATAAAAACCCTTATTCCGCGTGGTCTCTGCCAGCTAAGCTTAGGAACAGATGTGACAAGCATTTATGTGCTAGGGACAGTGTTGCAGAAAGCTTTTAATTATAGAATATTGAATAGGGACAGTGTAAGGACAGTGTAGGGAGATTGTAGGGAAAGTTTTTAGACACTGTAGAGAGAGCATAGGGAGAGCATAAGGAGACTGTAGGGACATTGCAGGTTAAGTGTAATTGTCGTGTGCATCTTGCTCACCTGTTGCATCAATCCCAGTTAATCTATTAGTTTATATATAGAATTACTGTGCGTCAGTATTAAAGGGCTCTCTAATATATCATTGTGTGCATCTTGTTGAACTGCTGACACATTTGCAGTAAATCTCTTATTTTATATATAGAACTGCTGTGCTGCAGTATTAGAGCTCTTTCACACAAGTGGATGCCGTGCGGGTAATCCGCTGCGTGAAAGAGAGCCAAGCCCCACTCCGGACAGCAGAGACACGGAGCATTAACATGATTGATAATGCTCTGTGCCTCTCTGTGACCTTTTTACTATGAAATCACAGTGAGATAAAGTTGTCACCGTGATTTTGTAGTAAAAAGATTACAGAGCAGCACAGAGCATTATCAATCATGTTAATGCTCCGTGTCTCTGCTGTCCGGAGTGGGGCTTGGCTCTCTTTCACGCAGCGGATTACCCGCACGGCATCAGCTCGCGTGAAAGAACCCTTAAAGGGTGGACTAAAATATCACCGCCTAACTCTTGTTGAACTGCTGACACAATCCCTGTTAATCTCTTATTTTATACAGTCAGGTCCATAAATATTGGGACATTTACACAATTCTAACATTTTTGGCTCTATACACCACCACAATGGATTTGAAATGAAACGAACAAGATGGACTTTAACTGCAGACTGTCAGCTTTAATTTGAGGGTATTTACATCCAAATCAGGTGAACGGTGTAGGAATTACAACAGGGTAGCTGGGACTTTATATTCCCTCTTCCAAGATGGCCACCGCTTATACTTCCTGTAGGGGTGCAGTCGATTTCTTTGTCCTCCTGGGAACTTGCACTGAGCACTTTAGTTCCTCTTGCTGCAAGAATAGTTTGCCTGTGGAGGTGGATCATTTGGTTCCTTCCCCTCTGCTGGGTGGATGCATTCCTCTCAATACATGATTCCCAAATCCAAGTTGGCAGATTAACCCCTGTTTTGCCACATTGCTGCAACTGATGTAGATTCATCTAGCAGCTTTACTTGAATAAACTTTCATCCAAACTATTTGCAGACTTTGTCTTGGTTCCAGCAGGCTTGGGCATAAACTGGCAGGCAAAGTTGATATTCTTTCTCTGTGCTGCACCAAACTCTGCTTAGGTCTGGTTTCTGTACTTTAGGTCTATTTTGATATCCTTGGATGAGGTGTCTTTGGCTGTTATTCCCCTCCTGACACTCAGCAAATAACTGATTTTCAGCTGGAGAACAATTTCCTCTGACTGCTAGGCTCCAACATGGAGTCTAAACTGGAACTAACTAGACCTGCCCTTAATTCTGGTAGGAAGCAGGACTGGCCCGTTTCTGCCCAAAGGAGAATGGAATGGTGAGTTCCATTCTGTCTAAGGATAGCTCTGCCATCTACGTTGCCACCTGCTGGTGAAACAGGCACATTACATGAACATAACAGTTTCATAATAGTCATAGCATTGCACAATGTAGAGGACCTGGACATAAATACACAGATGACATTCAGATTAGCCCATTAGAGACAGGGCCGTCTTTAACGGCAGCTGCCCCGGGCCAAGTTGATCATGGGGGGCCAAGGCAGCTGCCTCTTGAGTCCCACTGGCCACTGCCCACAAGTCTGTACCAGTACATGGGCGTTAAAGTGTGTGAAACAAGAGCTGGAGAGGCAGCTCACTAGCGCTTGTAATGATAAAAGCGGCAGCCATTTCCCTCACCCTAAGCACCGCATCCAGTCACACACAGGGCTCTGCTTCTAAGGGGATTCTTTAGCCTCCACAAAATTTCTGTCAAGACTGCTAATTTACAACAAGGAAGTGTGCAAGAAGAGAAATGTGTGTACTGCGGAGTGTGTATATGTCCTGTGTGTACTGTATCATATTTATATAGCTGTCCTGTGCGGACTGTATCATATGTATATAGCTGTCCTGTGTATACTGAGGAGTGTGTATATCTGTCCTGTGAGGACTTAGGAGTGTGTATAGCTGTCCCGTGAGGACATAGGAGTGTTTATAGCTCTACTGTGAGGACTGAGGAGTGTGTATATGTCCTGTGTGTAATGTATCATATGTATTTAGCCGTCCTGTGAGGACTTAGGAGTGTGTATAGCTGTCCCGTGAGGACATAGGAGTGTGTATAGCTGTCCCGTGAGGACATAGGAGTGTGTATAGCTGTCCCATGAGGACATAGGAGTGTGTATAGCTGTCCCGTGAGGACATATGAGTGTTTATAGCTGTCCAGTGAGGACTGAGGAGTGTGTATATGTCCTGTGTGTAATGTATCATATGTATATAGCTGTCCTGTGTGGACTGTATCATATGTATATAGCTGTCTTGTAAGGACTGAGGAGTGTGTATAGCTGTCCTATGTGCACTGAGCAGTGTGTATATGTCCTGTGTGGACTGTATCATATGTATATAGCTGTCCTGTGTATACTGAGGAGTGTGTATATCTGTCCTGTGAGGACTTAGGAGTGTGTATAGCTGTCCCGTGAGGACATAGGAGTGTGTATAGCTGTCCAGTGAGGACTGAGGAGTGTGTATAGCTGTCCTGTGAGGACATATGAGTGTTTATAGCTCTACTGTGAGGACTGAGGAGTGTGTATATGTCCTGTGTGTAATGTATCATATGTATATAGCTGTCCTGTGTGGACTGTATCATATGTATATAGCTGTCTTGTAAGGACTGAGGAGTGTGTATAGCTGTCCTATGTGCACTGAGCAGTGTGTATATGTCCTTTGTGTACTGTATCATATTTATATAGCTGTCCTATGTGGACTGTATCATATTTATATAGCAATCCTGTGTGGACTGTATCATATGTATATAGCTGTCCTGTGTGTACTGAGGAGTGTGTATATCTGTCCTGTGTGTACTGTATCATAGGTATATAGCTGTCCTGTATGTACTGAGGAGTGTGTGTATGCCCTGTGTGTGCTATATCATATGTATATAGCTATACTATGTGGACTGTATCATATATATATATATATACATATAGCTGTCCTGTGTGTACTGAGGAGTACCAAAAATATTTAGTTGGACCGCCTTTAGCTTTGATTACGGCACACATTCGCTGTGGCATTGTTTCGATAAGCTTCTGCAATGTCACAAGATTTATTTCCATCCAGTGTTGCATTAATTTTTCACCAAGATCTTGCATTGATGATGGTAGAGTTTGACTGCTGTGCAAAGCCTTCTCCAGCACATCCCAAAGATTCTCAATGGGGTTAAGGTCTGGACTCTGTGGTGGCCAATCCATGTGTGAAAATGATGTTTCATGCTCTCTTTCACAATTTGAGCCTGATGAATCATGGCATTGCCATCTTGGAATATGCCCGTGCCATCAGAGAAGAAAAAATCCATTGATAGAATAACCTGGTCATTCAGTATGTTCAGGTAGTCAGCTGACCTCATTCTTGGAGCACATACTGTTGCTAAACATAGACCTGACCAACTGCAGCAACCCCAGATCATAGCACTGCCCCACAGGCTTGTACAGTAGGCACTAGGCATGATGGGTGCATCACTTCATCTGCCTCTCTTCTTACCCTGATGCGCCCATCACTCTGGAACAGGATAAATCTGGACTCATCAGGCCACATGACCTTCTTCCATTGCTCCAGAGTCCAATCTTTATGCTCCCTAGCAAATTGAAGCCTTTGTTCTGGTTTGCCTCACTGATTAGTGGTTTTCTTACGGCTACACAGCTGTTCAGTCCCAATCCCTTGAGTTCCCTTTGCATTGTGCATGTGGAATTGCTCTTACTTTCACTATTACACATAGCCCTGAGTTCTACTGTTGTTTTTCTTCAATTTGATTTCTCCAAACGATCACACTCATTCAGGATTTTTTTTTCCTCTTTCCTTCCACATTTCTTCCTCCACTACGATGGGTCCCCACTATCCTTCCAGTTTTTGATAATGTGTTGGACAGTTCTTAACCCAATTTTAGTAGTTTCTGCAATTTCCTTAGATGATTTCTCTGCTTGATGCATGCCAATATTTTGACCCTTCTCAAACAGACTAATATTTTTCATGACCATGAGATGTGTCCTTTGACATGGTTGTTTAAGAAATGAGAAGCAACTCATTGCACCAGTAGGGGTTAAATAACTTGTTGCCAGCTGAAAGATAATCGCCCATGCAGTAATTATCCAATAGGAGGCTCATAACTATTTGCTTAGTTAAATCCAAGTGGTGACTTTTTTTGGGGACAGGCAGTGTATATTACTTGTTTTATGTGAGTAAGGGTGCTGGGTGCTTGGAGAAGGGTGTGTGTGCATTGTGTTGTGGTGGACGTGATTGCATGCTAGGGTGTGAGAAATAGGGATCCAGGGGGCCCAAGTAAATTCTTGCCCAAAATCAAGACGGCCCTGATTAGAGACAGTAGCAGGGTGTAAGAATGGTAACACCACTCCGGGGTGTTACACAAGGTGGTGGTGGTACTGTTTCTTTTTTCTTAATCCAGTCCTCCTAATTAAAAGTAAAAAAAAAAAACACAATACTGATGTCATTGCACCCATTTTAAAGTGTGTAATTTTAATTATTATAAAAAACAATAGTCAATTGTTAATGTTTCTACACACAAAAGGGCTTGTACGTTCTTCTTATCTTTAGTCGTAATCAAGCATCCACATTGATTTAAAAACCAAGGAGTGATAACTTTTATAGGCAGGCTATGAATCAATATTATCTAAGAGAAGTCGAAAACATAGATTTAAAATAACATTTAGCCTCTAAGGCATTTCAATACCTGGCAGCTAAGTGTCAATTGGAAGTGCAATTAGTACTGAATAAAGGTTAATTTACGCAATATTGCTTCATTCTTATTATATCAGGAACAGTGATTCAAAGTAAAGTGGGCCAAAGTACATGCAGCTTGTACCAGTGACTTATGTAAGAACATTCATAGCACTGATTATTATGAAATGGGTTTGTATTCCTATAATTGGCTCCTCTATATATTGGCATACTTTCACATAGGCAGATGACAAATGCTTCAAGAAATCATGAGCGAATACGGTGAGTGATATCAGTTGATTATCACAAGTCAAGCTATTTATATTAATTCCCTGGCGCATAATTAAAGAAACTCCATTAGAAGAAGAATAATGTGCAAATCCTTTAAGGGAGTTTCTTATGATTAAACGTTATTGTACTGCATTCCAATCAAGCAGAGATGTCATCACATGTCCACTATTCCTTTCCAAATCATGAGAGTTATAGAAATCACTCTCACACACGGGTTTTCATTATTCTTCTGCATGCATTTGCATGAAGAAATCAGAAAAGTCAGTGAATGACAACCCTTTAAAGGGAATGTGCCATTGTTTATATCACATTTTTATGTTAAATATATTTTTAAAGTGTTGTTGGTAATGTTATGTATAATCTTCCATGTCACCATCTGTAAAAAAAGTTAATAAAAAATCTTAAAATATTGCAGTTTTCACAAAGGCCACTAAATCTAATAATAGGTGTCACCTCTGTAGAGATCTACTACTTCCTCTCCACAGGTCACAGAGTGTGCCTAAAAAATTTCTCCATAAATGTCAATGATTCTCCCTACTGTCCATTGTGTCTATGGCCCAGGGTGTCTGCTGTAAAGCGAATCTCTAAATGTTATTATCAACAGCACAAGCAGGACTGCAGCCCCATAATCATGTTCTGAAAATAAAATGATAAAAAGCTACAATAAGAAAATAAATACAGATTTAAGAAAAATATATGAATCACTATCTGGTTTTAAGTGGTAGGAAAAAAATTACATGTGACACATTCCCTTCAATATATGTACCGTATAAAGTTTCAACTGAAAAAACTATGTGGAACTGGAAACCTTATGAATAACTATTAACATACTACTGTGTATAGTAAAACAAAATGAGCATATAGACTTCAAATTAGAGAAATTCTTTTGATTTCAGCCTTCCAAGACTTAGTGCTCTTTCACACTTGCGTTGTCCGGATCCGGCGTGTACTCCACTTGCCGGAATTACACGCCGGATCCGGAAAAACGCAAGTGAACTGAAAGCATTTGAAGACGGATCCGTCTTCAAAATGCGTTTAGTGTTATTATGGCAGCCAGGAAGCTATTAAAGTCCTGGTTGCCATAGTGGGAGCGGGGGAGCGGGGGAGCAGTATACTTACAGTCCGTGCGGCTCCCGGGGCGCTCCAGAATGACGTCAGAGCGCCCCTTGCGCATGGATGACGTGCCATGCGATCACGTCATCCATGCGCGTGGGGCGCCCTGATGTCACTCTGGAGGCCCCGGGAGCCGCACGGACGGTAAGTATAATGCTCCCCCGCTCCCCACTACACTTTACCATGGCTGCCAGGACTTTAGCGTCCTGGCAGCCATGGTAACCATTCAGAAAAAGCTAAACGCGGATCCGGCAATGCGCCGAAACAACGTTTAGCTTAAGGCCTGGATCAACAGCATGAGTGAACCGGAGATCCAACAGCTCCAGTTCCAACACCTCCACAGCAACTCCAACTCCACCAGAGGAGAATAGAATAGAAGATATGGAAAGAAGGTCTCTATCTGGCAACAAGGGAAGCAGAAAGGGAGAATATATAGTAGCTGGGAGTGACTGACAGAGAACAGCTGAAAGGAAAAGCCTCAGATTCCTAAATGGGACAAAATGGATCGCAAACCTAAGCAGGAAAACCTGGACCGGAATCCATTCCCACCACTAGGTCATGGAGCGATCTCTTGAAACCGAGTGAGTAGCCACCCGCTGGAATCTTCTGACCCCAGGTACAACAGGGTCAGCGATTGGTCGTGACACCCTTGTGACATTTTCAGATGAAAGAAAATGTTGCATTTCATTCTGAAATCAAAGTCCCAGAGCCTGGAGGAAGAGTGGGGAGGTACACAATCCAAGTTATTCGAAGTCCAGTGAGAAGTTTCAACAGTCACTGATGGATTAGTAAGGCATGTCATCTACTGGTGTGGTCTACTGTGTGATATCAAGCCCAAAGTCAGTGAAGCCATCTACCAGGAAATTTTAGAGCACTTCATGCTTGCCTCTACTGACACACTTTATTGAAATGCTGATTATAATACATAGTTCATCCTTTACCTTTTCTACGAGATATGCATTTTTGACTACTATTAAATGAACTTATCAAAATCTAGCATTTATGTTTCTGAGACATTAAACAGGGAAGCCACCAGGCCATTTGATCCTGAGATAGTCTCAGTGTAGTTGGCTGCTGACCCAAGGAGGTTGAACATACCAAAGCAAAGCACTGAAGGGTCAGGCAATACTCATTGTCTGGTAACATGCTGAGGTCCGGGTGGTCAGCATTTAAATGAATCCAATAAAGAAGTTCAAGTCCAATTGGGCAATACAAGAAACAAGTTAAGGTCAGGACAGGCAGCTTGGAGTCGTTTTCAGGCAGATTATCACACTTTCACTGGTAACTAGAGACTAGGAACCTAAGCTCAGGAACAAAGTGTTCAGAATAAAAAATAGAAGCTTTGATCAGAACGTTAGTTGGCACCTGAAAAGACAGTTAGAGGGAAGGTTAACCTTTGCAGTACCATAGAGAAGTGTGACAGAACACTAGCCTCAATACACACAAGGTGAGTGGAGCGATGGCAAAAAACAAACAAACAAAAAACACAATCACAAAAATGAATTTTAACTAAAGATTAATTTCAGCAAACAAATTCCCCCAATGTGTTCATAAACTTTAACTTATAAATCAAAATCTTATTCCGCTATTGACTGTGTTTTTAATAAAAAACTAAAAAGGTTTCAAATTCCCAACTATGTGTGACCCACCTCATGCTTTCTGTAGGCATGCCTAATAACTAGATCATATATAAATCAGGAATAGACATCTTTGCAGTGAAACACACAATATCTTGCATCCAACACAATGCAGTTAGCAAGGGCCAATAAAAAAAAAAGAACTTGATCTCTTGACTCCTCTGTGACTAAATAGATGAAAAAGCAGGAACACCTAACAAGTATGTGAAAAGAAAAAAATAAATAATGAAAGGGTAGGAGGTGGGGGCCACAAACACGCACAATTCCTTGGTGATTTCAATTACAAGCTGTTGACTAAAAACATCAACCATTTTTATCACGCTCTGTTGATCAAAATTATCTACAATGTGTTCTCAGCAGCTGGTCAGATATGGGATTCTAATTTTGCATTTCATTTTTTTATGTTCATTCACATGACATACAGAGACTAAAGCTTATGCAAGCCCTGAATAAGTCGACAACAGGAGCTTGAAAAATATAAAAAAAGGTCTCCTTGTTAAGGTCCCAATTCTTCACTAATCTAATTTATCGGTGTATTAGATGAAACCAATTACTAGTTCATTTCACTATTACATGGCTTTGGGTTGTGATTTTGCTGTTTCTTTAAATGTTTTTTTTTCTGACTAAACACTTTGAATGACATTGAAATTGATTTTCTTTGAAGGTGAACAATGGATTATATTTTGTTACTATAACATTATTTAAGTGATTTCTGAAGCAGACAATAAATTTATAACCCCACTAGCTCCAAAAGGAAGCTCTACTTCAGCACAGCCATATAGAAGTAAATTGGACGGTGTTGCAGTTCCTACAGTTTACTAGGTCAAGGAAGGCCTGGTGTAGATACAAATCTGAATGGGTCATTTAGTACTGCATCGCTTTTGGTCCCTAAACCAAAGAGATAAGGCATTATTATCTATGGTGGTAACTCACTAAAACATTTGATGTAATGAACTTAAAGGACATCTGTCAGTAGTTTTGTACCTATGACACTGGCTGACCTGTTACATGTGCGCTTGGCAGCTGAAGGCATCTGTGTTGGTCCCATGTTCATATGTGCCTGCATTGCAATTTAAACCAGCATATATGTGATCAACACCAATACACAGGCCAGCACACAAAAGTATATGTGAGGGATAAAAAATGTAAGCCTATATATATATACTTGACTACTACAACAATACACAGGGTAATGCACAACATTATCTGAGAGGCCCAAATATGTCCATGCTATGGATGGGTTCCAAACGAAAGAACAAGAGCCAGAATGTGGGTAGTAGCAGCACCAACTATCTGGTAAGAAGTAGTAGTAGTAGCAGTAGTAGGCTGCATTTGTCCCTGCTGGCTTTGCAAAGGCACAACATTATAGTTTACGAGAAAGATAATGAGATAGTAGATTGGATGGTGAACTCTTCCTCTCAGTCACAACAGGCTTAAGTGGAGGGGACTTGTGCCGTGAAGCCAGGGGTCACAGCATTCCTCCTGCTCCTCCTCCTTGCAGCCCCAAAGAAGGCTTTCAGTGGAGTTGGCACAGTTTTCACTGCCCCTTCCCGTAGTCAGTGTTGGACTGGGGTACCTAGGGACCACCAGTAAAATTTATTTTGGGTGCCCACCGTATGGATACATGCAGATATAATAAATAATCTAACAAGTTTTTATAGGAAAATAAGCTGTTTGAGGTGATGTACACTGAATATATGTATGTAGTGCAGTAAGTCTACTGTGTTATGTGCCACTTGTGGAGGGGGTAGGAAACTAGGGGTCCACCTTGGTCAGGAGCCCACCGTGGGATTCCCCTGTACCCCTGTGGGCCTGTCCGAGCCTGCCTGTAGGCACTCATTCCTTTTTCCTAAGAAGTGTCAAGTAAACCCCACTATGCCCTACAGCAGATAGTCAGGAGAGTCTCTGTGTTGATGACTTGTGTGAGAGTAGTCAACATTAGTACTGCCCTGAGGATGAGGTGGAGGAGGAGGCTGAAGACCCCAGGCACAGCCGTGTTGGTGGTGGTAGTAGTGGCGCCCATAGCTATGCTATTAGCTTTGGACAAGTGCCAGTGGTAGTCGGGGAAGAGCAGGGGAGGGGGCCAAGGAACCCACATTGATATCCCAGTCTGATAGAAGTGAAAGGGAGGGTGAGGACTCTGATGATGATTGTGTTGTGTGCTGGACAGGACCTGGGAGCTGAGTAGGAGGGAGGAATCAAGGTGCTGAGTAGGAGGGTGATGGCGGCAGCAATAAAGAACAGAGGCCATGTACCTCCCAAAGAACAGTCAGAGTCACGCCTTCTTCAGGATCTGGTGATGTCGCTGATGCTGTGGGCCTGGAAACAACTCTACGCGCCAAGAAATCCAATGGTGCACAAGCTTAATTCTCACTTGGCCAAGTTGCTGGCGGTGCAGTTGCTGCTATACCATTAAGTCAAGTCTGCTGTCTTTAGGAGCTAATGATGTGTGCTCAGCCTTGCTGGATGATTCCTTCCTGGTGTTATTTCTCCTAAAAAGACATGCCTGCCTTGCCCTCTCATATGGTGGACCAAATGGGCCGCTCCCTGTGATTCTCACTGTACGGCAGGGTTCACACCATGGTACACACCTGGAGCAGCTCTTACAGGCAGGGACAGTACATGTCTTTAACAACACACTGGGTGCAGTGAGGCAGCATCCCGGCAATGAGGCAAGGTTCTTTTGACCCCCCTACGAATGTGTTGGCCTGGATCCCACACCTCCATGGGCACGTTCCTGTCCCCAACAGCAGCTGGGCACAAGATCACTTACACTTTCCCTCCTTCCTATAACCTATCAGGTAAAAAATTACCACGTTGTGTTGGAACTGACCAGCCTGGGAGTGAGTGTCCACACCAGCTAGCAGTTGCTCAAGTACATCAAGCAGAAAACATCCCATTGCCTGTCACATCGCAGACTTCAACTTGGCAAGGTGGTCAGTGATGATGGGCACAACATTGTGGCCACCCTGAACCTGGGCAAAATAACACATGCTTCCTGTATAGCGTATGTCATCAGCCTATTGTTGCAGTGCTTTCTAAATAAGTATGCAACAGTCTCTGTCGCATACCCAGTTCCCTGACTCCATGAATTTCTGGGCAGGCAGACTGGAACAGTGGCCCAAACTGGCACATAAAGCTATCTATCTTATTTCTTACCCTGTCTCCATTACTTTTATCAAAATGAACCAAGCCTGGATTCAGGAGGATTTTCGCAATCCTCTGGGTGAGGCCTCATGCACACGACCGTTGTGTGCATCCGTTGACGTTGTGCCGTTTTCCGTTTTTTTTTCGCGGACCCACTGACTTTGAATGGGTCTGTGGAAAGATCAGAAAATGCACCAGTTTTGCAGCCGAGACCGTGATCCGTGTATCCTGTCCGTCAAAAAAATAGGACCTGTCCTATTTTTTTGACGGACAACGGTTCACGGACCCATTCAAGTCAATGGGTCCGTGAAAGAACACGGATGCACACAAGATTGGCATCCGTGTCCGTGATCCGTGGCCGTAGGTTACTTTCATACAGACGGATCCGAAGATCCGTCTGCATAAAAGCTTTTCCAGAGCTGAGTTTTCACTTCGTGAAAACTCAGATCCGACAGTATATTCTAACACAGAGGCATTCCCATAGTGATGGGGACGCTTCTAGTTAGAATATACTAAAAGAACTGTGTACATGACTGCCCTCTGCTGCCTGACAGGTGCTGCCGGGCAGCAGGGGGCAGCCCCCCCCCTGTAGTTAACACATTGGTGGCCAGTGCGGCCGCCCCCCCCTCCCTCCCCTGTAGTTAACTCTTTGTTGTCCAGTGCGGCCGGCCCCCCCCCTCCCTCCCCTGTAGTTAACTCATTGGTGGCCAGTGGGCCCCCCTCCCTCCCCTGTAGTTAACTCTTTGTTGTCCAGTGCGGCCGGCCCCCCTCCCTCCCCTGTAGTTAACTCGTTAGTGGCCAGTGGGCCCCCCCTCCCCTGTAGTTAACTCTTTGTTGTCCAGTGCGGCCAGCCCCCCTCCCTCCCCTGTAGTTAACTCGTTGGTGGCCAGTGGGCCCTCCCCCCTCCCTCCCCCTCCTAATTAAAATCTCCCCCCTATCATTGGTGGCAGCGGAGAGTACCGATCGGAGTCCCAGTTTAATCGCTGGGGCTCCGATCGGTAACCATGGCAACCAGGACGCTACTGCAGTCCCGGTTGCCATGGTTACTTAGCAATTTGTAGAAGCATTATACTTACCTGCGAGGTGCGATGTCTGTGTCCGGCCGGGAGCTCCTCCTACTGGTAAGTGACAGGTCTGTGCGGCGCATTGCTTAATGATCTGTCACTTACCAGTAGGAGGAGCTCCCGGCCGGACACAGACATCGCTGCTCGCAGGCAAGTATAATGCTTCTACAAATTGCTAAGTAATCATGGGAACCGGGCTGCAGTAGCGTCCTGGTTGCCATGATTACCGATCGGAGCCCCAGCAATTAAACTGGTACTCCGATCGGTACTCTCCGCTGCCACCAATGATAGGGGGGAGATTTTAATTAGGAGGGGGAGGGAGGGGGGAGGGCCCACTGGCCACCAACGAGTTAACTACAGGGGAGGGAGGGGGCCGGCCGCACTGGGCAACAAAGAGTTAACTACAGGGGAGGGAGGGGGGGCCTACTGGCCACCAACGAGTTAACTACAGGAGAGGGAGGGTGGGGCGGCCGCACCTGCCAGGCAGCAGGGGGCAGTCATGTACACAGTTCTTTTAGTATATTCTAACCTGAAGCGTCCCCATCACCATGGGAACGCATCTGTGTTAGAATATACTGTCGGATTTGAGTTTCACGATGTAACTCATATCCGACAGTATATTCTAACATAGAGGCGTTCCCATGGTGATGGGGACGCTTCAAGTTAAAATATACCATCGGATTGGAGAAAACTCTGATCCAATGGTATAAAAGGGACTCCTGACTTTACATTGAAAGTCAATGGGGGACGGATCCGTTTGCAATTGCACCATATTGTGTCAACTTCAAACGGATCCGTCCCCATTGACTTGCATTGTAATTCAGGACGGATCCGTTTGGCTCCGCACGGCCTGGCGGACACCAAAACGATCCTCCAAAAATCAAGGAAGACCCACGGACGAAAAAACGGTCACGGATCACGGACCTACGGACCCCGTTTTTGCGGACCGTAAAAAAAAAACGGTCGTGTGCATGAGGCCTGATTCTGATGTATAGACTACACATTTCTGGCAATGCCCCATCTTGTCACTCTTTATGTCTGTCTGCCTAACTACCATCACATTCTGTACGGCTAAATGCTACGGTCTGCATCATGCCACTAATACCTTTGAATGCTCAATTTACATGCATTCAGTTTCCACATGGTTGAAATTAATTATTTTTTTTTTTTTTTATTTTTTTTTTTTGGGGGGGTGTACATTTCTTCAAGCAACATAAATGTATGTTCTAAATTACTGCATCAATACTGACATTTTCTTACAGTCCAGACAGGCTGATTCTGACGAATAGACTCAAACATCAGTTTGAATGTGTTCAGTTTCCACACAGTTAAAATTATTTTAGTTTTTTTCGGAGGGGGGCAGGGGTAATTTTTTTTAGCAGCATAAATGTAAGTGCTGCATCATGTCTCTAATGCCTTTCAGTAGTCAGTTTACGTTTCCATACGGTTACATAGTTGTTAAGTTTGGAAAAAGACAAAAGTCCATCAAGTTCAACCTGTAATCCTGCTATATTGATCCAGGGGAAATTAAAATTAAAAATTTATTTTTGGTGGGGTTAAATTTCTTTAAGCAGCATACACACCTGCCTCAATACCGAAATTTTATCTCAGCACAAGCTGATTATGGATGAATCGACCTTGTTTTTGGAAGCGTTGAAATATGAAAAAAACATGAGACATGTGTCAGCGGTGTGTGTTTTTAAACATGCTATATGTTAACATCCTCAAAAGTGCGTTTACCCATAGCTATGTATGTCAGCATCACTCAGATATCCTTCACTACTGCTGTCTTTGCATGCCAGAGCTTTGGGAGGGGGAAGGATAAAAATCATAAAAAATAAACGAAAAGATATAACAAGTTTTCCTAAAAACGAGTCCTAGTAGGCTAGAGGGGGTATATACCAACTTTTGGGGCAAATGGAGCAACTTCTGTTCAGCCCGAACCGGACCTCAAACTTTCGGCAAACCGGACCCGAAACCAATCTCTACTGCAGATGGAAAAAAAAAAAAAAAAAAAACAACCAGCTTAGAAATCAGTGTTAGGACTCATTCACACGAACATAAGGGCTCCGTGCCCATGCTGCGGGCCTTATACTGCGGTTCCGCAATACAAGGGTCACCAGCCGTGTGCATTCTGCATCACGGATGTGGAACCATTCACTTGAATGGGTCTGCAAATCCGGAGATGCTGTGTGGAACGGAAGCACGGAACGGAACCCCACGGAAGCACTACGGAGTGCTTCTGTGGTGTTCCGTTCCGTGCTTCTGTTCCGCAAAAAGATAGAACTTGTTCCATCTTTTTCCGGAATGGACGCATGCGGCTGTCCCACGGTCGTTGCTTGTGCATTGCGGACCGCAATTTGCGGTCCAAAGCACGGGCACGGAGCCCTTACTTTCGTGTGAATGAGCCCTTAGGGAACTGTTATGCAGCATTTCCTAAAAATAATCTTATATGTTTACCCAAAATCTAAAACGTCTCATTTTAAACCATGCACCGCAAGTCATTCCCTCTGCACCTATTTTATTATGCATGCATTGTTAATGAATTGCAATACAGCCCCACGAGACTCCAAGCCTATTAATAATAATTAATCAACCAACACATTATAATACAACTAAATGTCATGTTTTCATTGAGATTTTTTTTTTTCCCCAAGAAACCTAGTGGGAGGTGGGAAGAAATTAAATTGGATTTTGTTGGCCCAAATTATGTGTAGGAAAAAACTCAATAATTTAGATGAATGGCAAATATGTTTTCAAACTGCCTCGTAGTGCTGATAATGTAGTCTAAGCCTAAGCATGCAATTCGACAGAGAAATAGAATTGTGGCCTTTGATATCTCTATCTCTTGCTTATTGTGGTTCCCATTGTTATGATGTGAGAGCAGAAAGCTTTTTGATTGTATTCTCTACAATGAATATTCTTTGTCTTCCTCATTCAGGCTCACTAGCTTATCTATCACTGTATGCGTCTTACTCCTTTTTACGTTCTCAAAAGTGGTTAAATAAACCCCCACCACATGGAGGATGTGAGTTAGGCCTCTTGCACAAGACCGTATGTATTTTGCGGTCCCCAAAAACCGGATCCGCAAAAAATACGGATGACATTCATGTGCATTCTGTATTTTGTGGAACGAAACAGCTGGCCCTTCATAGAGGTCCTCCTGCACGTGAACGTTTTAATTTTTAATTTTTTTTGCGTTCCATAAACAGACCGTATACCGAACTATTCATTTCAATGGATCCACCAAAAAAACGGAAGGTGCTCCGTATGCCTTCCCTTTCCGTATTTCCGTTCCTTTCAAAGATAAAACATGTCTTATTATTGTCCGCATAACGGACAAGGATAGTGCTGTTTTATTAGGGGCCAGATGTTCAGTTCTGCAAAAAACTGAATGCACACGGATGTCATCCGTATTTTTTGCGGATCCGTTTTTTGCAGGAGGCTGAACAGTACTTTCCTTATCCATAATGCGAACAATAATAGGAAATGTTCTATTTGTTTGCGGAACGGAAATATGGAAATAGAATGCACACGGAGTACCTTCTGTTTTTTTTTCAGACCCATTGAAATGAATGGTTCCGTATATGGTCCGCAAAAAAAACCCGGAACGGACATGGAATGAAAATACATTGGTGTGCAAGAGGCCTTATGTGCAGTCTGAAGAAGTAATCGTTAGATCTGTAATTATGTACAATGCAATGATGGTAGATGATGCATTTGACTTGTTAATTTAAAAGGATATTCCTATTTTCTAATGTCATAAGATTATAATCTGACCCGTGGGAGCTCTTGACAATGAAGGACCATGGTCCCTTTAAATGTTTACTTGCAGCTTTTCCCCCCACCTCCCATTGCAGAGTACTGAAACAGAGCTCCATTCACACTTAAAGGGGTTCTCCGGGAATTAAGAAAATGAAAATACTTAAATATTACTTCATAATAACTATATTCCCAAATACCTTTCATTAGTTATAATGGCGCATTTTGTCTGGGAAGCATTCATCAGGGGAAACAAAATGGCTGCCATCTTATTAGTACACACAAAACCTGTCTTAATCACACAGGAGGACAAGTTACCTCACAGCACTGGGGTAAAGAGCTGCCCTTATCCTCCTCTCTGCTCTACTGGTCAGGGATTATGATCCTCAATACAGCTGAACTTTAGCCGTATCTCTGGGCAATTTAATACAGAGAGGATGGACAGGACAAACTGTGCTAATGTGGGGCTGGGGTTATGGAGACTGTAAACAAGTGCTGCTGCTCATTAGTGTAGTGTCCCTGTTAGGGGTGTAGTTCCTCCTCCTAGGCAGTAGAGGGAGCTAGGGAACCGCCTAGTATATATAGTCAGGTCCAGTTCAGGGAGTGTTAGAGTGTGTGGTTAGAAGCAAGTGTGACTTTAGCCAAGTAGTAGCTGAAGATCAGCTTCTAACATGCAGCTAGATAGCCCAGTTTCCCAGATTGCATCCAGGGGAAGAAGCTGCCTCCTGAAGATATCTAACATTTTGCAGAAGTACAGAGCAGAGCCAATTTCAATAAAAGCAGACCACGCAACTACTATGGGGTCCGGGGGGAGGAGGGTTAATCTTCTTCTCTCCGTCTTCCGTTCCAAGGTGAATGCATTGCATTTTCATGCAGCCGCCACTAGGGTGAGCTCAGTGCAAACACATTATTACAAATGTAATTGCAGTGTATAAACTACTGTGCACTGAGCTCCCCCTAGTGGTAGCTGCAGACAGGCAACTCTGTAGTATGTGAAGTGAAGCTGAAAAATGTATGCCAGTTTTCTGCTGTAAATCTGTTGTTCAGTATGAGTACCATATTTCTGACACTATTCCACTTTTTCTGATACATAAGTTGGAAAAAGTGGGTCAGGTCGAGAGTGACACATTTTTTTATTACAATTTTTTTAATTAAAAATTGTACTGTTTCATTAAAAAAATCCTAAATTCTTCAGAAATTTAGGGCATTGTGCTTTATGCTATGCATTGGCATAAATGGTTCTTCACCCTTTCATCATAATTAGAGTGCTGTCTCACTTTTTGTTTTTTTGGATCTATCAGTGGATCTCCCCTGAGGATTTGAATTTATTTTCACATTGTCTAACTGTGCTGCTATGTTCTTTGCAATTGTATCTATCTATCTATCTATCTATCTATCTATCTATCTAATATCTATCTATCTATCTATCTATTTCACAGGGAGGAAGCTTCAGCAGAAAGGACAAGCCCCCTAAAAAGGGCATGCCCACTGAGCTGTGATAGGGATAGAGCTACAGCAGAAAGGTTACTCCTCTTGTGAAGACACACACATCCACCAGCTTGTAATGAATCTATCACATCAATTGGAGGAACAAATGGACAAAGCTCTGGATCCATGTGAGGTGCAGGGCTGGTTCTATTTTTGTTAGAGTTTTTCATTTTTTACATTAAAAATGGGATAACCCCTTTAATGATATATCCATAAATGGAGGTCAAAGGTATTCAGCCTACAATATTCTGATACTGATATATAGCAATTAGTGTTGAGCAAAGTGAAGCATTTGAAAATGAATTTGGTCGGAAGTTTAGGAAAACTTTGATTCACAATCAAATTTCCTTTCGCTTCGTTGTGACAAATCCGTTTTCCTAAAATGGTGGCTGCTCGTATTCTCCTCCAGTGTCCTGTGAGCTGAGCATAGGGAGAGACATGGCAAGCGTTCATGCGCTAGGGGCCTTGTTGCTGCAAGGTGCTTAAAAAAAAAGAATATTGGAGAGGGAGAGTGAGGAGAAAAGTGAAGGGAGACTGCAGGAAGAGTGCAGGGAGAGTGTATCGCTGCATGCATCACGTTCTAGTGTTCCGACATTCAAAGTAAATCTGTTACTTTAGTGACACAGTTAGCGTCCCCTAGTATTAGAGGCAGGTGTAGTATATTGCCGTGTGTGCGTCACATTCTAGTGCTCCAACATTCAGAGTTAGGGCTCATGCACACGACCGTATGTATTTTGCTCTCCGAAAAAAACGGATCCGCAAAACATACGGATGACATCCATTTGCATTCCTTATTTTGCGAAACGAAACAGCTGACCCTTCATAGAACAGTCCTATCCTTGTCTGTAATGCGGACAATAAAAGGACAAGTTCAATTTTTTTGTGGAACAGAAATTTGGACATATACGGAAACGGAATGCACATGGAGCAACTTCCGTTTTTTTTGCAGACCCATTGAAGTGAATGGTTCTGCATATGGTCTCCAAAAAAAGGACACAGAGAGAAAAGACGTTTGTGTGCATGAGCCCTTAAACTGCTGTTTTAGTGGTAAAGTTACTGTGCCTCGGTATTAAAGGCAGGTGTAATACATCGCCGTGTGCATCACATTGTAGTGCATGACATTCAAAGTTAAACCGTTATTTTAGGAATTAATTTACTGTGTGTCAATATTAAAGGCAGTTGTAATATAAAGCTGTGTGGATCACTGTCAAGTGCACCGGTATTCATAGATAATCTGTTCTGTTAGACATACAGTTACTGTGCCTTAGTATTAAATGCAGGTGTAATACATTGCTTTCGGCATCACTGTCAAGTGCACCGACATTCATAATTAATCTATATGTAGTGTCCCACTAGGTAAATGTGGGCACTACACAAGGGTCAATTGGGTCACGTGGTACTCCTACTCCTGAGGGACAGTGGCAGTGCATTTAACAGTCCATTTTTCATGTATTTCCATATGCTTTTATGTGTATTCTTCCCTGTGATGTGTGCAGCAGGCCTATTAGGGTGTAGTTCATCATCCTAGACACTAGAGGGAGATAGGGAGCCCCTAGTATATATATTTAGGCCCAGCCAGGGAGGGGTCAGCCTGTGTAGTCAGGAGTCTGTGGAGAGACAGAAGTGAGAGGGCACCAGCCAGAGACAAGCTGAGGGCCTCCTCCTGACATGCAGCTAGACAGCCCAGGCTTCTAGTTGCCACTAGGAGGCTAGGGGAAGGAGTCTAGCCTGCCTGAAGTTCTTGAGCCTTAGTTAGCTCAGAAGATTTACCCCAGGAGAAGGGTTTGCCTCCTGGTAGAAACCAGCAGTTCCCACAGAGCAAAGAGCAGAGCAGAAGAGTATTCCAGCCAGACAAGTAAGCTGAAGTGCAAAAGGATCATTAACCTAAAGCAAGGGATATATACCTGAGGAAGTTTGTTACCAAGGATAAAGCCAGCATTAGGGCATACGGGCCTTGGGATTGAGACAGCCAGGAGTTCTAAGGAATAGTGCACAGGATTTCTAAAGAAGAGTGCAGCCTGGTCTGTGAGTGTTGTTCTTACCCTCTGAGTATCTTGCAAAGAACATTGTACCTGCCATTGTTGTGTAAGCCTGCTTATAACTGCTGCTGCCAAGTGGAACTGAACTTAAACTGTACAAAGTTGATACTTCCAGTAAAAGAAAGTTTGGTTCACCACAACACTGTGTTCCTCACTTATTATTACTATAGATCGGTGTGCCATCGTTACAGGCACTGGCGTCACGAATCTTAAAGGGACCATGTCCCTGGCATGTTAAACATTTGCAACATCCAGGGCACCTCACCCAACATCAGGCCTGGTCCCTATACAGGGAGTGCAGAATTATTAGGCAAGTTGTATTTTTGAGGATTAATTTTATTATTGAACAACAACCATGTTCTCAATGAACCCAAAAAACTCATTAATATCAAAGCTGAATATTTTTGGAAGTAGTTTTTAGTTTGTTTTTAGTTTTAGCTATTTTAGGGGGATATCTGTGTGTGCAGGTGACTATTACTGTACATAATTATTAGGCAACTTAACAAAAAACAAATATATACCCATTTCAATTATTTATTTTTACCAGTGAAACCAATATAACATCTCAACATTCACAAATATACATTTCTGACATTCAAAAACAAAACAAAAACAAATCAGTGACCAATATAGCCACCTTTCTTTGCAAGGACACTCAAAAGCCTGCCATCCATGGATTCTGTCAGTGTTTTGATCTGTTCACCATCAACATTGCGTGCAGCAGCAACCACAGCCTCCCAGACACTGTTCAGAGAGGTGTACTGTTTTCCCTCCTTGTAAATCTCACATTTGATGATGGACCACAGGTTCTCAATGGGGTTCAGATCAGGTGAACAAGGAGGCCATGTCATTAGATTTTATTCTTTTATACCCTTTCTTGCCAGCCACGTTGTGGAGTACTTGGACGCGTGTGATGGAGCATTGTCCTGCATGAAAATCATGTTTTTCTTACCTTGCAGACTTCTTCCTGTACCACTGCTTGAAGAAGGTGTCTTCCAGAAACTGGCAGTAGGACTGGGAGTTGAGCTTGACTCCATCCTCAACCCAAAAAGGCCCCACAAGCTCATCTTTGATGATACCAGCCCAAACCAGTACTCCACCTCCACCTTGCTGGCGTCTGAGTCGGACTGGAGCTCTCTGCCCTTTACCAATCCAGCCATCTGGCCCATCAAGACTCACTCTCATTTCATCAGTCCATAAAACCTTAGAAAAATCAGTCTTGAGATATTTCTTGGCCCAGTCTTGACGTTTCAGCTTGTGTGTCTTGTTCAGTGGTGGTCGTCTTTCAGCCTTTCTTACCTTGGCCATGTCTCTGAGTATTGCACACCTTGTGCTTTTGGGCACTCCAGTGATGTTGCAGCTCTGAAATATGGCCAAACTGGTGGCAAGTGGCATCTTGGCAGCTGCACGCTTGACTTTTCTCAGTTCATGGGCAGTTATTTTGCGCCTTGGTTTTTCCACACGCTTCTTGCGACCCTGTTGACTATTTTGAATGAAACGCTTGATTGTTCGATGATCACGCTTCAGAAGCTTTGCAATTTTAAGAGTGGTGCATCCCTCTGCAAGATATCTCACTATTTTTGACTTTTCTGAGCCTGTCAAGTCCTTCTTTTGACCCATTTTGCCAAAGGAAAGGAAGTTGCCTAATAATTATGCACACCTGATATAGGGTGTTGATGTCATTAGACCACACCCCTTCTCATTACAGAGATGCACATCACCTAATATGCTTAATTGGTAGTAGGCTTTCGAGCCTTTACAGCTTGGAGTAAGACAACATGCATAAAGAGGATGATGTGGTCAAAATACTCATTTGCCTAATAATTCTGCACGTAGTGTACACCGAGAGTGTCCCAGAGGTCTCCTGTGCCAGCCTCTCCATCACTGCTGTACGCCTGCCCAGGGTCTCCCATAAACTGTGAGTAACCAAGAGCAACCCTTGTTTGCCTATTAACCGTGACCTCACATCGCAATACCCTGCAGGGCGGCGTACTGCATATTTTGGCGTCACAAACAAGATGCGATCATTCCTGCGCCATTGTGGAAAATAAACTGTGTGCCGTTATTTGCCCATAAAGTGAAAAGCCCTAACCGTTTAGTAGAAAAATCGCTGGGCCAAAGAACTGTAATAATCGCGGTGTGAAGATATATTGCATGGACTGTTTTGCTGCTTATTTAGTCATCGCTTGCTGTCAGTGAATAGACAGCATTATGCTTAAAAAGATGGCCGCCTAAAAGCTGACTGGATTTGTTTGCTGCGCCATCTCCGTGTTGTTATTGGCGGGAAAAATTGGCGCTTTCTGCTAAAAAGTTGCAGGAAAGACTGCATGTCGGCGCCACCGCCCTGTCTACAAATTAGCATGTCTGCGATAATGGACTTCACATCGCCTATGCTGGAGTACCTGAGGGGCGGCCTCTCGGAGCAATGGGAGGTTTTGTCTGCAATTATTGGTGCCACCCTGTCGCTCTCCAGAGAAGGATCGAGCATGCTGAGGAGTACAGACTGCTCTGACGTGATGTCTGCACCAGCCGTCAAGGAAATGGCACCTGACCAAGTGAAGCAAGAAGAAGCTCCACCAGCTTACACTCCGGGACCAGAGAGACCCACCTGCCTGCCGCCAGGATCACAGCCTGAGCCCTACTTCGGGTCATGGAAGGACTTTTCTAGGCCCACTATGCAGTGGTCGGCATTGATGGCGGAGGTGCAGGAAGCTGCTATAAAGAAAGACCACTCGCCAGAAAATTTATTTTGAAGAGTTGGCCAAATGTCTACGAGCGCCACACTGTCACCCAACCCTGCCTGGAAAGGAGAATGGGGGTGGTGGTGGCCTTTGACAAAGACCGAGGCTTCGGTTTCATTAAAGACTAAACGACCGGCAGAGATTTATACGTGAACAGAAGATACGTCAAACGGAGTTACCTCCCTGAACATTTGCATAACCTCCGCGAGGGAGAGGAGGTAGAGTTCACCCCTGCCGAGGGCCTGCGAGGCCCCTACGCAACTGCTGTGACCCGTCCCAAGCCGGGATTGGAAGACTGGGGAGAGCCAGAAGAGCCTGCCAGCCCGGGACGCGAACCGGAGCGTTCCCCAGAACCGACCCATAATACGTTCCAGGAACGGGGCTCTTTCATCGGCCCGAATGTATTCTGGCAGCCCACAGTCTTGGAGAAGTGGGTAAGCCCATTTCCTTCAACTGAACTGCCCCGCCTGGAGAAAAATATTAAAGATCTGGAGAACCTGGAGCAGTTCCACGCTGCACTAGAAGACATCCGGAAAGGAAAGAGTGCAGACGCGGAGCCGGAACCTGCGGCGGCCATGCCAAAGAGACCGGATCCCTTACCTGACCCTACTGTGACTGCAGAGGATCCCAGCAGTGACGCAGCATCTGAAAGCTTGGAGGATCAGATCATCCGACTTGAGCTTCAACTTCGTGGCCTGCGCCAACTTGCCATAGCCCGTGCGGTGCCTCCGTCTCCTGAAAGGAAAATTACTACTAAGGACTCTCTGAGCCAGAGGTAAGGGTGCCTATCCCTGCCAGTCGGCCAGCCATAGTGACTGCGGCTACTGTTGCGGTGTCAGAGCGACTTACTTATGCCCGGAGCCGTCGCTTACAGCCAGCGCCACCCAGACATCTGGAGTCACCTGCCGTACCTACGCCCAGAGCCAGCAATTCTCTTGAGTCATTGAGGCCTCCCACGGCATACACCCCTAGGCCTATGGGGCCCATACCTGTAAGGGGTCCATTCATGCTACAACTGCCGCCTAATACTATTTTGTGGGCCCAGCCATATGTGGATCCTTGTGTCAGGCCCAATCTGCAAGAAGAATCAGGATGTACCACTGATGTTCAAAGTGGATCTGATACATACCTGTAAGTAGGCCTGCCAGGCCATGTTGTTACTTCGCTGAGGGACCTTTATTTAAGTGGATTTAACCGTTCCAGGATAGGAGTCCTTTGTTTTGGCCTATGAGCTGCTGCCAGTTTCCCACGGCTCAGTGGTGGTGGTAGGCCACTGAAAATACCAATTGCTCTAATGCCATACTGTTTACAGGACCTCCTGCCTGCTCCAAGTATACCAAAGCCAAGTTGTGCTGTTTGTTTTATTTGCACTTTAACCCTTTTTAACCCCCTTTTCAGGTTGATTAAGGGACATGATAGCACTTCTTTTACATGCCATTTTCATGATGTGCACTTCATGTGCTGTTACTTTTATGTGAAACCTTGAACTTAAAGAATAACTGTCATCTTTTTTTTTGGGGGGGGGGGGGGAGTATTGGATTGTGGTGATTAATATCTCCTTGGTGGCCCTATTTCAACTTTTCACTGTGTATTCAATTTCCCCTTAATTCCACAGTTTTGTTCCCTGTACTGCCTACTTTTACCTGTGCTTAAAATCAGGTTGCTAGGCATGGTCCGTCTATCTGTTGGAGGACGGAGGACGCAGAAGCACGCTGCGTGCAGGGTCAGATTACTGACAGCCAGGGAGTGTAAGTAAACGATTAAAGCCAGGTCCTCCCCAGCAGCTGATAACAGTGCCTGGGCTGTGTGCACTTCTCCCTGTCCCTCTCGCTTGGCAGACGCTCCCTCACTCAGCAGACTGGGACAATGCAGAGCCGAATCAGCGCAGACCAGGGAAGGGAGATCTGCCATCTGCTCAGTGTATAAATGAAAGCAACATGTGGTAAGAGGACCCCTTTGTGCTGCAAGAGATTAACCCTTTAGAGGGGAGGGCTCTGGTTACTGACACTTTTGGGGGGCTATTGTTACTGGCTAGTGAGGGCAGGCGGGATTAGCCTCAGGGTGAGGGCAGTGGAGGCCATCTTAACTGAATAGTGAAATTGCAGTTTTATGCAGACTGGTTGCTAAGGGCTGAATCTTATTAAATATGTGGTAAGTCAGTCTAATAGTAACTGATTCTGGAATATCATGTTATTAGTAACTACATATGTGAAAATTGAAATTAGGGTCTAAGTGTGACAGTTATCCTTTAAAAGTGATGTGCCCAGAGATGACCCTAATTCCAGTGGGCCTCTGAGATGCTGTTTTATTATGAAACTATTGTATTTTTATTATGGACTATCCTGGTATCCTTGATACGCTGCACCAGGTCAGCGCCCCCGTTCCCTTATACTATCCTGAGAGAAGAGAACGACGCCCCTTTTCACCGGACTTGTTCCTTAGCCAGCAGGGCCGCCTGATATATATATATAAAAATGTGTATTTGCAAATGTAGATGTCATATACGAGCAGAGGGTGGTGGTCAATGATTTCTTAATGAAGCAGATGGACATGTTTATCCCCTGGTGTAACTTCCAAGTTAGCCAGTGAGAACTCATGCATGACACGTGCCATTTTCTCAGGCCCTTTAAGGATGTTGCTTTATTTGTCAGTTGGCAGAACTACAGGATGAATTGCACCCTTTCACATCCGGGAGGTGATGCTGAGCGATCTGATTAGTGAGGGGACAGAAGATGTGGCGCCTAAATCTCATGGCCACCTGAGCACTGAGGAGGATGAACTGGAGGAGGAGAACATAAAAGCCCAGGAATTTTATACACAACTAGGTGGTTTATTGGACCAAGCAACAGGAGAGGAGCAGGAGAAGCATGAGGTGCTGGAGATGATCCCGGCAGACCATGGCAGTATGCAGTGGAGAAGGAGGCAGGGAGGCCTTCCAAGTCCCTTGCGCAAATGGCCAGATGCATGCTTTCTTGTTTGCGTGGCGACAGCCGCATTGTCAGGATTCAGCAGAGGGATGACTACTGGCTATCCATATTGTTAGACCCTTGATACCAGATATGATACCCAAATATGGGTGCATTTTTTATACCTTTTGAAAGGGATGCAAAAATGAACTACTCTAGAGACATGCTGTGTAGTTGGTTGGCCGCTGCCTACAAGCATCATTGCCCGCCTTCACCAAGGTCTAACCTGGAAGACCCTCTGCGCTCATGCTCCACTGCCATGACTGGAGTCAGGGGGCAGGAGCAGCACCAGCTTCATAAGCAGTAACTTTAGTCTGGAGTCAATAATGAGCCGTTTTCTTTAGCCACCTTCTGAAGAAACCAGCAGTGGGACATGCAGCAGAACCTCAACCAGCAGGTGGTGGCTTACTTGTACTGCACCTTGTCACCCATGATTCGAGATCCCCTGGACTACTGGGCATGCAAACTTGAAGTGTGCCCGCAACTAGCCAAGTTTGCCATGGGCATACTTTTCTGCCCGGCCATTAGTGTGGCATCCAAACGGGTGTTCATTGAGGTCGGTGTGTAGTTACCCCTAAGAGAACTCGCCTTTCCTCCCAAAATGTTGAGAGACTAAATCATAAAGATGAAACAGGCGTGGGTCAACCAAGATTTCCAGACACTGGTGTCTGATAGTTCATGAGATGGGGAAGAAAGTCCCATAGATATGATCTACTCCATAATAAACTCGTGTTCGTGACAAACCAAGCGCTGTTGTCCTGGGTCTGGCAGAATAAAGGGAAGACTGTAGGCCAGGTAGATGCCCTCTCACAAGCATCTAGGTTTGGTGCTAGTGTTCACCCATACAGGCTTGAACAAAGGGGGGGGGGGGGTATGTGAGGCAGTGACAGGCCTCACCGCTGCTAGGGGAGAGATATGGCAGGAGTTTCCATTTCTTCGCTGTCAATCAGCAGGTTAGAGGCCGCACCAGGTGGAACAATCAGTCTGGGATAAGAGCCCAGTCCAAACTGTTAGGAGGAGGAAGAGTCTGTGTGCAGCAGAGGCCTGGGAAGGCTATGTACAAGTAGGCTCAGCCGAGCTGGCTGAGGAGCCACGGCGCTAGGTGTTAGCCTGTACTTTGTGGGACTCCGCTAGGTCTTGGAATCGATGGTCGCTAGGCCAGAGTCAGGAGGACTTCTGGACCACAATTCCCCAAAAGGTACTGGACTTTGTTACAGCCTGGAAGTGCTGGATTGTTAGGCTGGGAAAATCTGCATGTTCTTCCCGTGTGTGAACGGGGCTTTCAGTGAGGTAGGGAGTCCTCATGTTTAGTTAGAGGTGTTTTATTTTTATTGTTTGTTTTGGTTTTGCTGAGGTGCCAAATAAAAGCAATGTTTGGCCCCTAACCCTGTGGTCGATGAAATTCAATGTGAGAATGACCCCCGAATAAGAGACGATCCCTTACAATATCGGGCCAACCTTGTCTGGTAGGTGGGCCCGACATATTTTTGTTCAGTAATATGCGCTAAGAGCTTCTTCACTGCATTTGCAGTAAATATTGGCATCATGTATTTGACCCTGTTCACACATACACCTGTATACTCAGTCTTAGTGCACTTAGTGGTGTGCTGCCACTTTATTTGTTTGCTGTATTATTGCCGGGTAGCATATGTGGGAAACTACTACTGATGTTTTTAGCCATACATTATTATATATTCTAAATATATAATAATATATGTAAATATATTATTTCTAAAAACATATATATATATATATTTCTGCCAGGATTCAAACTCCCACTGTTGTACATTAGAGGTAAGGACATTAACCACTACACTATAGAGCTACATGTTAACCTGCACAGAAATATAAAATAAGTCTTCTGCTGAATAGGAATACTCACTACATGAGAAACTACTATGAGGTTTTTCTGACACAGTTTAGCATTCAGCTATATAGCTGAGTGGATAAGGTCCTTGCCTCTAATGTAAAAGGGTTTGGGAGTTTAAATCCTGGAAAAAAACTTTCAGAAATAGATGCTAAATTACATTTAAATACACTGACTTGAGCATTGTACTTGAGCACAGGCAGTGTTTGGCCGAGTAACACTAATGGTGATGAAAAGAACTCCTTGGAATATCTGAGTGTGGGATCACTTCTTTGCCAAGACTCTCCATGCTGGGCGGAAGTTGTGTTAGGGTGAGGATTCTGTTGACTCTTGGCTACTGAGACTGGACTTTGTGGAAGACAGGGTGGTGCTTAACTGACTGGAAGCATTATCTGCTGCAATCCACCACCTGGTCGCACTGGTCTGACTTCGGGAGTGGTGTCCTGCGCCGCCCTGCAAACTGGGACATGAGGCTAGGGATGTATGATGAGTGTGTTTCTTGTGCTCTGGCACCAGGCACAGTTTCACCATGGCCTCTGCGTGCACCATCAGCAGCACGGCCACTTCCCTGTCCCTTACTGCTTGCCTTGCGCATATTAAATGGTATATATGCTTGCAAGTATGTCACTAGTGCAGGTTTTTAAGTGTATGTGCAAATAAAGTACACAGAATGTCACAGATAATTTTAGGAAAGTGTAAACATTATACAGAGGTATAGCGCAAGTAATGTCGCTGTTACCAGCGGCTAATAAAAAATTACACTGAATTAATGTCACTGATGTTTAAGATGCGCAATACAGGAGATGTAGCACTGGTAATGTGGCTGTCACCAGCGGCCAAAGAATTGCACTAAATTACAGATATTTAGGCTGCGCAAATGTAAAATAAAAGATGCAGCAGAGGTTGTGTCACTATCAGAAGTGGCGCTAACAATTGCACGCAATTTAGTGCAGGTTGTGCTAATAATATACAGGTCCTTCTAAAAAAATTAGCATATTGTGATAAAGTTCATTATTTTCTGTAATGTACTGATAAACATTAGACTTTCATATATTTTAGATTCATTACACACCAACTGAAGTAGTTCTTGCCTTTTATTGTTTTAATATTGATGATTTTGGCATACAGCTCATGAAAACCCCAAATTACTATCTAAAAAAATTAGCATATTTCATCCGACCGATAAAAGAAAAGTGTTTTTAATACAAAAAAAGTCAACCTTCAAATAATTATGTTCAGTTATGCACTCAATACTTGGTCGGGAATCCTTTTGCAGAAATGACTGAAATGTCAAAAGTGGCTTGACCTGGGGAATGCGGCACCTGTAGCCCATTTCCTGCACACGCCTGTACACGGTGGCTCTGGATGTTTCTACTCCAGACTCAGTCCACTGCTTCCGCAGGTCCCCAAGGTCTGAAATCGGTCCTTCTCCACAATCTTCCTCAGGGTCCGGTCACCTATCTCGTTGTGCAGCGTTTTCTGCCACACTTTTTCCTTCCCACAGACTTCCCACTGAGGTGCCTTGATACAGCACTCTGGGAACAGCCTATTCGTTCAGAAATTTCTTTCTGTGTCTTACCCTCTTGCTTGAGGGTGTCAATAATGGCCTTCTGGACAGCAGTCAGGTCGGCAGTCTTACCCATGATTGCGGTTTTGAGTAATGAACCAGGCTGGGAGTTTTTAAAAGCCTCAGGAATCTTTTGCAGGTGTTTAGAGTTAATTAGTTGATTCAGATGATTAGGTTAATAGCTCGTTTAGAGAACCTTTTCATGATATGCTAATTTTTTTAGATAGGAATTTTGGGTTTTCATGAGCTGTATGCCAAAATCATCAATATTAAAACAATAAAAGGCTTGAACTTCTTCAATTGGTGTGTAATGAATCTAAACTATATGAAAGTCTAATGTTTATCAGTACATTACAGAAAATAATGAACTTTATCACAATATGCTATTTTTTTTAGAAGGACCTGTATATTGCAGCCAGATACAACTATAGTCATTAAAAGGACTTTTGGGTCTCCAACAATTCCATGCCATTTAGCACAGGTTGCGCTAATAAATATATTGCTGCCAGATACAACAATAGTCCTTAAAAGGACTTTTGGGTCTCTAACAATTCCACGCAATTTAGCGCAGGTTGCGCAAATAATTATATTGCTGCCAGATACAGCAATAGTCCTTAACCGCCTCCGGACCGCCTAACGCAGATCTGCGGTCCGGAGGCGGCAGCTCTATGCAGAGTGACGCATATATGCGTCATCTCGCGAGAGCCGTGACTTACTGTGAACGCACGCACACAGGCATGCGAGTTCCTAGAATTTTTTTTATTTTTTGTCACAAGTTAGTGGAATATGAGACTTTGTAAGAAAAAAATAAAAAATAAATCATCATTTTCCGCTAACTTGTGACAAAAAATAAAAAGTTCTATGAACTCACTATTCCCATCAGTGAACACATTAGGGTGTCTACTTTCCGAAATGGGGTCATTTGTGGGGTGTTTGTACTGTCTGGGCATTGTAGAACCTCAGGAAACATGACAGGTGCTCAGAAAGTCAGAGCTGTTTCAAAAAGCGGAAATTCACATTTTTGTACCATAGTTTGTAAACGCTATAACTTTTACCCAAACCATATTTTTTTACCCAAACATTTTTTTTTTATCAAAGACATGTAGAACAATAAATTTAGCAAAAAATTTATATATGGATGTCGTTTTTTTTTTGCAAAAGTTTACAACTTAAAGTGAAAAATGTAATTTTTTTGTAAAAAATCGTCAAATTTCGATTATTAACAAAAAAAAAGTAAAAATGTCAGCAGCAATGAAATACCACCAAATGAAAGCTCTATTAGTGAGAAGAAAAGGAGGTAAAATTCATTTGGGTGGTAAGTTGCATGACCGAGCAATAAACGGTGAAATTAGTGTAGTGCAGAAGTTTAAAAAGTCACCTGGTCATTAAGGGGGTTTTAGCTAGCGGGGTTGAAGTGGTTAAAAGGACTTTTGGGTCTCTAAAAAGTTTTTTCACTAGAATATTACTATTTTACTCCCTACAATATCTGTCCCTTCTTCAACACAGCTCTCCCTAAGATTGAGTCTAACACGTGTCATCAGGTGCTATATGGCACCCAATCACTGGAATACCAGTAGCCAACATGGCTACAGCATTACAGTGAGTGCCAGTATCCCCGCGCACGTTTATTGGCTGCGTATCAGCCAACAAACGCGCGGGAAGGAAACTCGAGCATCGCGCTCGAGTAAAATTAGTGTTCGGCAGAGCATGCTCGCCCAACACTATTGCCTAGTCTACAATAGTCATCACATCTATTAACTGGTCTCCATAATAGAAATAGTACCCACCCAGAGCTCCCTCAAAGGCCTCTTAATTGAAAAAAAATGCTGTTAAAAGGGTTTTTGTTCTGAAACAGCTTATTGCTGGTGTGAGGTTGGCTTAGCTTACTTTCAAGTGTTGCTACATAAGTATGTTTTAAAGGCTGAGCAATGATTGGTATAATATGCTGTACTTATGAAGCATTTTTAAATCCTTTTTGAAAGAAAGCTGATTTACAAATGTCTATTTGTCTGAAATGAATTTCAAAATATTTATATTTAGAACTAATGAGTTTGTTTTTGCTCTATTGATGACCTACTTTCAGGATAGGCCATCAATAGAGAAAATGAGAGAAATGTATCCTAGATCATGGGGTGTTGCATAAATATTCAAGCAAATTGAGTGGATTTGTACCTGAATCAGTCGTTCTATTCTAACCTGTATCAAATTTTGAATGATACTTGCTTTTGTGTAGTAAAGAAGGAGACATCTGCATAAAAAACTTAAAGCGTAGTCCCTGTATGACAACCCCATCCTGCCTCTTTCCCCTGATTGATAGCTCAGTTTTTTTTTTACTTCAAGCACAATGTGCTTGAGATCAGCCTCATGCCCCGTTATGTTTCATTTTCAGGATCTGCACTGTGAGCTTATATTCAGTGTACCTGGTGTTAGAGTCTCACTGCACAGGCACAGACTGACTCAATACTGAGGTGCCAACTTCTGTACTCCAACTGAGTTAGCATCTGAAGCCAAGTACACTGTAGATCAGCTCACTATGCAAGGGTAAGAGTCAGGATGGGGGCTCAGCTAGCTTGACTTGGAGCATTAAGATCTCTGCCTCTTTGACTTCAAGCAGCCAAGTTGCATACACCACCCAGGATTAATAAAGTTGTTTTTTGGCAAGGATTTTTATCGGATAAAACAGGCAAAGACTTTGTTAGAGACATTATGACCATAGATGTGAGGTACTGAGGGCGGTTGGAATGGCATAATGGTGACGTCAGGTTCCTGTTAACCATTTTTAAAGTTGTAAAATGAAGTAATGGCTGGCAATGGATTACAAAAAGTACCTGTGCAGGACAATGCTTTATCCAGACTGAGTTCTCTTGTAAAAGATTAAAGCAAGCAACAGGCTACATTGAGGGATAAAGGCAGTATAACCACATATTTTTCAGCAAGATCAAATGCAATATAGTCACCTATACAGTAAAACAGAAATTCATACATAAAAGTACAAGTTATATCCAAAATCCATTTTTATGCTATAGGAAGAAGATGTGATACGAAACTTCTATTGAAACTGATTGGTTCAAAAATAGTATGAGACTTACTTTCTATGCTTCATACAGTGCAAGTCTTTTACAGACCTAAGTAGATTTCAAATGGTGAGAAATTATTGAAAAGTGAACAGTAAAAATAGCAAAAATGCTCAGCACATTCTCATAAAATGTACCACACAGAAGATCTTCTAAGTGGCAGAACTCATAGGGCACTGTATGCTGCTGTATTTAGATAAATTAGGACAGGTTTGCAGATGTATTATTAAACATGCACCATAAAACTAGTGTACATGCTTAGCTCCATATTTATCAATTATTTTGTGTACTTTTATTTGAATTATAACCTATTTAGGCCTCGCCTAATGAGGGGTGTGGCTTCACAGAAAACGAGCATAGGTTAAATGCACTTCCATGTGTTTCCTTGGGCAGCATGGTGGCACAATGGTCAGTTCTGGTGCTAAATCCAACCAAGACATGACATTTATATGTGTTTGGACAGGTTTCCTCTCATACTCCAAATACATACTTTGTGAACTCCACTGGGGGGAATGACTGAAAAGCAAAGAAAGAGAGTCGATGGTATCAAGACATCTTACCCTAATGATGTCTTCAATTGAGCTGAGCTCTTTGTTTCAAAATGAATGGGGTAATTTTCGAACAGATATATATCATTTTTGTGGCATATATCTGGCACAGATTCAGTTGCACACCATGTGGCAGAATCTGCGGCTTCTTCCCTGCTCACTCCAGGTCTCAAAAAGGGGGCAGGGCATGGGCGGGGAAGGGCTGGGCTGGTAGGCCTGTCTCATTCACCATTTTCTACGCGTCTACATAACTTCAACAATCCACTGCCGGTGCAGGGCCTTATTAAGACCAGTGTCTATAACGCAGGTCTTAATGAATGTTCCCCTAAGTGTTTATTATTCTCCTCGCCTCACCTAAAGGTTAGTACTCAAGTACAGTTACCTTTTACAGAAGAAATGCAGCCAGGTATAGACATCACTAAACAGCTCCATGAAATTAAAGGGGAAGAACCAATTAAAAAGTCCCTTTACATAGTAGTTTTCCCCTTTGTGCCCCCTTCATAGTAGAATACCAGCTTTGTTCCCTCACACAGTACATATTCCTCTTTTGGCACCCCACTTCAGATGGTGGTCCGGGTACACTTGAATTTGAGGCAGATTGGGCTTTAGGTCCTGCTGGGATATCCTACTCTGAGAGAAACAGAAACAATTGCTTCACTTCACGTTTAAGTTGATTACATGATTGCTCCAAAATCAGACAGAGTGAATTAATAGGACAATATCACTGATGAACATATATACAGTTTTCCTATGCGTTACATTGAGGGGAGGGAGATATTTTTTATAGCTGGGACTGCTTTTGGATTTTCATGCACTTTAAAAGGCACCACAATTACATAAAAAAAGAAACAGTAATAACTTTTGTTTCTTTCTATGGAGCAAATATTCTGTCAGGTAATAAACACTCGGTGGGACAGAGTGGCCGCCGGCTAGGACTATTGTAAAAATTCCCTGCAGTGTATTGCCACATCGGTTTTAGAATGCATGAAAACTACTTTAATGTAGGGACTGATTTGATTTTTTTTTTTTGAGTATATAAACAGAATATTTTTATGCAGCTGTTCATACACTGACCTTTGGAAAACCCATACCAATCTACTATACAGACGGAATTGGTGTTTTGCTAGCCAGCAAGTACTGTACATAAGCTTAGAGGAAATCAGTTATGCCTGATGAATTTTCAACCCTCATCTAAGCAATAAGATGGCATGCACATGAAGAGTTAAATTATTATATTTGCACTGAAATAAATAATTCATAAATTCAAGCTAAAACTGTAAATACATTAGTAATTGTACATTTATCACAATATAATCTGATTGATGCAGCATGTTACAGAATAATTCATGATGAAGCTTTAGATCAGTTGTCGTGTTTTACAGAAGCCAAGTCATGAAAAAATTTGTGACCAACAGAGCTAAATGTGGAAGCAGAAAGGGAAAGCAAAGTCATATACAGTATTTTGTGTGGGCAGATCCTTCTTTATTTTATGGGACTGTATGAAGACACTCAAAGCCGTTTTTGTCATAAAAAGGTCTCAAATCCATATTTTCTAGTCAATTTTCTAGTCTAGCATTTATGTTCACTTGGCTAATTTTACTAAAGGGGGCGAAGTGTGGGTGCCAGAGGATGCATGCATTTTATGTCTGTGGTATACATTTAATAAAAGGGTTGTCCCATGAAAAACATGCTACATTTTTTAAACAGGTTCCTGAATACTTTTTTAACTATACTGAATGTAGTATAGTCAATAGGTTATTCAGGAAAATCTTTCTGTATAGCACCACCCAGGCATGTATGTGCCACAAGTCATTGAAGTGCGGGTGCCCAGTGAGGCACTAGCAGGGCGAATTGGGGGAAAGGAGGTGCCAGCAGTTTAGGGAAATATTTTCTTTTAAAATCCTCTACCCTGCTTCCAGCTGGTTTTAATGGCAAAACTCCTAAAGTTTAGGAAAAATGTGATTTGCCACGAATCTGAAATTCATTGCGCTTCATGGTAACAAATGGTTTCTACACGTGTTACAAAGTGAAAGTAAGAAGCCCAGGAACATGATATGATCCATAATGCTGTGCAGTCAGCCAATGAGCAGATAGCATTCCCCTGTGATGTCTGTAAAAGCCTCATCCTCTGCGGTCGCCGCTGTTTCACTGCGAACTGATTATAGAGAAAGACGTGCAAAGCGCTAGGGACAGAAAGATTTTAATTGTAGAATATTGGATAGGTAGAGTGTAGGGAGATCATAGGGAGAGTTTTTAGACACTGTAGAGAGAGCATAGAAAGATTTACTGTGCATCAGACTCATTGTCAACAGGTGGTCTAATTTTTATGCAGATTTATCTAATGTATCCGCTGTGCCATTTATAATTAATCTGTTCTGTAATTCATAGACTCACTGTGCATCAGACTTAGTCTCAACAGGCGGCCTTATATATCGGTGTGTTTATTTAGTTCATCTGCTGCGCCATTCATACTTAATCTCTTTTGTTATACTGCACATAGACTTACTGTGCGTCAGACTTATTGTTAACAGGTGGTCTAATATATAGGTGGGTTTATCTAATTCATCTGCTTCACCAGTTATACTTAATCTGTTCTGTTATACATAGACAGACTCATTGTCAACAGGCGATCTAATATATAGACCCGTTCACCTAGTTAATCTGCTGCACCATTTATAATGAATCTGTTCTGATATATATATATATATATATATAGATTTACTGTGCATCAGACTCATTGCCAACAGGTGGTCTAATATATAGGCATGATTATCTAGTTCATCATCTGTGCCTTTCATACTTGGTTACATAGTTACATTGCTGATTCAGTTTCTGTACTCTATAGCCAAGAGACAGTTGCCTGTGCCCTCAAAAGTAATGGGCAGTGGCAAAAATGTTGCTGTAGCCAGCACAAGTAGCAGCAGAAGTAGGGATAGTAATAGCAGCATCTGCAGCAACTGGCCAGAACCGCCGCTGTCATCCAACAATCCAGATGTACTGGTATGGGTTACTGACTCTTTAACATCATTACAGGGGATGATGTCTATACCTGACACAACACTTTGTTGGCATGGACCAGGAACAACCTTGGTGCTCTCACCTGTCCTGCAACTACATCTTTCTTTTGCTGCTCCTTCTGCTAAGGAAGTAAATGCATGCTGCCGGCTCTGCTCCACTATTCACTGAGGACAAGCTTAGTAAGGGCAGACAGCACGGGTTTATGAACCTGCGGTGCATGGGTTCATAAAGGCAGCAGCAGGCAGTCAGCACTGAGTGGTTAGGGTAATATTCCATACTCGGCAGTATGGTAATTGTTTATCAAGTCACTAGACGATGTTAGCGTGGCAAAATGCAAGATATGTGGGCAGAAGGGGACGCGGGGTCAGGGTGTTAATGTTGGTCCTGCATCAACACATGGAGCATCACCATAAAGTGGCCGGGGAAAACCTTGCCACTAATTTAGTGGTATAGCCTGATGTAGCAACTACTGCATCACCAGTGGCCCGCATACCTTCTCCACAAGTCAGAGCTCCTCAACCTCAGCAGAAGGAAGCTGTCAGTCCTTCCCTTTATCTATTGCTCCTGATGCTCCTTCTTCTTCTACTTCTCATCATGTGTTTTGCCAGAAATGATCAAAGAGGCAACAGTATGTGTGCAGCTGAATAGAGTTGAGCGAACACCTGGATGTTCGGGTTCGAGAAGTTCGGCCGAACATCCCGGAAATGTTCGGGTTCGGGATCCGAACCCGATCCGAACTTCGTCCCGAACCCGAACCCCATTGAAGTCAATGGGGACCCGAACTTTTCGGCACTAAAAAGGCTGTAAAACAGCCCAGGAAAGAGCTAGAGGGCTGCAAAAGGCAGCAACATGTAGGTAAATCCCCTGCAAACAAATGTGGATAGGGAAATGAATTAAAATAAAAATTAAATAAATAAAAATTAACCAAAATCAATTGGAGAGAGGTTCCATAGCAGAGAATCTGGCTTCCCGTCACCCACCACTGGAACAGTCCATTCTCAGATATTTAGGCCCCGGCACCCAGGCAGAGGAGAGAGGTCCCGTAACAGAGAATCTGTCTTCATGTCAGCAGAGAATTAGTCTGCATGTCATAGCAGAGAATGAGGCTTCACGTCAGCCACCACTGCAACAGTCCATTGGCATATATTTAGGCCCAGCACACACACAGGCAGAGGAGAGAGGTCCCGTAACAGAGAATCTGGCTTCATGTCAGCAGAGAATCAGTCTGCATGTCATAGCAGAGAATCAGGCTTCACGTCAGCCACCACTGCAACAGTCCATTGTCATAAATTTAGGCCCAGCACCCAGGCAGAGGAGAGAGGTCCCGTAACAGAGAATCTGGCTTCATGTCAGCAGAGAATCAGTCTTCATATCATAGCAGAGAATCAGGCTTCACGTCACCCACCACTGTAAGAGTCAATTTTCATAAATTTAGGCCCAGAACCCAGGCAGAGGAGAAAGGTCCCGTAACAGACAATCTGGCTTCATGTCAGCAGAGAATCAGTCTTCATATCATAGCAGAGAATCAGGCTTCACGTCACCCACCACTGTAAGAGTCAATTTTCATAAATTTAGGCCCAGAACCCAGGCAGAGGAGAAAGGTCCCGTAACAGACAATCTGGCTTCATGTCAGCAGAGAATCAGTCTTCATATCATAGCAGAGAATCAGGCTTCACGTCACCCACCACTGTAAGAGTCAATTTTCATAAATTTAGGCCCAGAACCCAGGCAGAGGAGAAAGGTCCCGTAACAGACAATCTGGCTTCATGTCAGCAGAGAATCAGTCTTCATATCATAGCAGAGAATCAGGCTTCACGTCACCCACCACTGTAAGAGTCAATTTTCATAAATTTAGGCCCAGAACCCAGGCAGAGGAGAAAGGTCCCGTAACAGACAATCTGGCTTCATGTCAGCAGATAATCAGTCTTCATATCATAGCAGAGAATCAGGCTTCACGTCACCCACCACTGTAAGAGTCAATTTTCATAAATTTAGGCCCAGAACCCAGGCAGAGGAGAAAGGTCCCGTAACAGACAATCTGGCTTCATGTCAGCAGAGAATCAGTCTTCATATCATAGCAGAGAATCAGGCTTCACGTCACCCACCACTGTAAGAGTCAATTTTCATAAATTTAGGCCCAGAACCCAGGTAGAGGAGAAAGGTCCCGTAACAGACAATCTGGCTTCATGACAGCAGAGAATCAGTCTGCATGTCATAGCAGAGAATCAGGCTTCACGTCAGCCACCACTGCAACAGTCCATTGTCATAAATTTAGGCCCAGCACCCAGGCAGAGGAGAGAGGTCCCGTAACAGAGGATCTGGCTTCATGTCAGCAGAGAATCAGTCTGCATGTCATAGCAGAGAATGAGGCTTCACGTCAGCCACCACTGCAACAGTCCATTGGCATATATTTAGGCCCAGCACACACACAGGCAGAGGAGAGAGGTCCCGTAACAGACAATCTGGCTTCATGTCAGCAGAGAATTAGTCTGCATGTCATAGCAGAGAATGAGGCTTCACGTCACCCACCACTGCAACAGTCCATTGGCATATATTCAGGCCCAGCACCCAGGCAGAGGAGAGAGGTCCCGTAACAGAGGATCTGGCTTCATGTCAGCAGAGAATCAGTCTGCATGTCATAGCAGAGAATGAGGCTTCACGTCAGCCACCACTGCAACAGTCCATTGTCATAAATTTAGGCCCAGCACCCAGGCAGAGGAGAGAGGTCCCGTAAAAGAGGATCTGGCTTCATGTCAGCAGAGAATCAGTCTGCATGTCATAGCAGAGAATCAGGCTTCACGTCAGCCACCACTGCAACAGTCCATTGTCATAAATTTAGGCCCAGCACCCAGGCAGAGGAGAGAGGTCCCGTAAAAGAGGATCTGGCTTCATGTCAGCAGAGAATCAGTCTGCATGTCATAGCAGAGAATCAGGCTTCACGTCAGCCACCACTGCAACAGTCCATTGTCATAAATTTAGGCCCAGCACCCAGGCAGAGGAGAGAGGTCCCGTAACAGAGGATCTGGCTTCATGTCAGCAGAGAATCAGTCTGCATGTCATAGCAGAGAATCAGGCTTCACGTCAGCCACCACTGCAACAGTCCATTGTCATAAATTTAGGCCCAGCACCCAGGCAGAGGAGAGAGGTCCCGTAACAGACAATCTGGCTTCATGTCAGCAGAGAATTAGTCTGCATGTCATAGCAGAGAATCAGGCTTCATGTCAGCCACCACTGCAACAGTCCATTGGCATATATTTAGGCCTAGCACACAGGCAGAGGAGAGGTTCATTCAACTTTGGGTAGCATCGCAATATAATGGTAAAATGAAAATAAAAATAGGATTGAATGAGGAAGTGCCCTGGAGTCCAATAATATATGGTTATGGGGAGGTAGTTAATGTCTAATCTGGACAAGGGACGGACAGGTCCTGTGGGATCCATGCCTGGTTCATTTTTATGAACGTCAGCTTGTCCACATTGGCTGTAGACAGGCGGCTGCGTTTGTCTGTAATGACGCCCCCTGCCGTGCTGAATACACGTTCAGACAAAACGCTGGCTGCCGGGCAGGCCAGCACCTCCAAGGCATAAAAGGCTAGCTCTGGCCACGTGGACAATTTAGAGACCCAGAAGTTGAATGGGGCCGAACCATCAGTCAGTACGTGGAGGGGTGTGCACACGTACTGTTCCACCATGTTAGTGAAATGTTGCCTCCTGCTAACACGTTGCGTATCAGGTGGTGGTGCAGTTAGCTGTGGCGTGTTGACAAAAGTTTTCCACATCTCTGCCATGCTAACCCTGCCCTCAGAGGAGCTGGCCGTGACACAGCTGCCTTGGCGACCTCTTGCTCCTCCTCTGCCTTGGCCTTGGGCTTCCACTTGTTCCCCTGTGACATTTGGGAATGCTCTCAGTAGCGCGTCTACCAACGTGCGCTTGTACTCGCGCATCTTCCTATCACGCTCCAGTGCAGGAAGTAAGGTGGGCACATTGTCTTTGTAGCGTGGATCCAGCAGGGTGGCAACCCAGTAGTCCGCACAGGTTAAAATGTGGGCAACTCTGCTGTCGTTGCGCAGGCACTGCAGCATGTAGTCGCTCATGTGTGCCAGGCTGCCCAGGGGTAAGGACAAGCTGTCCTCTGTGGGAGGCGTATCGTCATCGTCCTGCCTTTCCCCCCAGCCACGCACCAGTGATGGACCCGAGCTGCGTTGGGTGCCACCCCGCTGTGACCATGCTTCATCCTCATCCTCCTCCACCTCCTCCTCATCCTCGTCCTCCTCGTCCTCCAGTAGTGGGCCCTGGCTGGCCACATTTGTACCTGGCCTCTGCTGTTGCAAAAAACCTCCCTCTGAGTCACTTCGAAGAGACTGGCCTGAAAGTGCTAAAAATGACCCCTCTTCCTCATCCTCCTCCTCCTCCTCCTGGGCCACCTCCTGTTCCATCATCGCCCTAAGTGTTTTCTCAAGGAGACATAGAAGTGGTATTGTAACGCTGATAACGGTGTCATCGCCACTGGCCATGTTGGTGGAGTACTCGAAACAGCGCAACAGGGCACACAGGTCTCGCATGGAGGCCCAGTCATTGGTGGTGAAGTGGTGCTGTTCTGTAGTGCGACTGACCCGTGCGTGCTGCAGCTGAAACTCCACTATGGCCTGCTGCTGCTCGCACAGTCTGTCCAGCATGTGCAAGGTGGAGTTCCACCTGGTGGGCACGTCGCATATGAGGCGGTGAGCGGGAAGGCCGAAGTTACGCTGTAGCGCAGACAGGCGAGCAGCGGCAGGATGTGAACGCCGGAAGCGCGAACAGACGGCCCGCACTTTATGCAGCAGCTCTGACATGTCGGGGTAGTTGTGAATGAACTTCTGCACCACCAAATTCAGCACATGCGCCAAGCAAGGGATGTGCGTCAAATTGGCTAGTCCCAGAGCTGCAACGAGATTTCGCCCATTATCACACACCACCAGGCCGGGCTTGAGGCTCACCGGCAGCAACCACTCGTCGGTCTGTTGTTCAATACCCCGCCACAACTCCTGTGCGGTGTGGGGCCTGTCCCCCAAACATATGAGTTTCAGAATGGCCTGCTGACGTTTACCCCGGGCTGTGCTGAAGTTGGTGGTGAAGGTGTGTGGCTGACTGGATGAGCAGGTGGAAGAAGAGGAGGAGGAAGCCGAGAAGGAGGAGGTGGCAACAGGAGGCAAAGAATGTTGCCCTGCGATCCTTGGCGGCGGCAGGACGTGCGCCAAACAGCTCTCCGCCTGGGGCCCAGCTGCCACTACATTTACCCAGTGTGCAGTTAGGGAGATATAGCGTCCCTGGCCGTGCTTACTGGTCCACGTATCTGTGGTTAGGTGGACCTTGCTACAGATGGCGTTGCGCAGTGCACACTTGATTTTATCGGATACTTGGTTGTGCAGGGAAGGCACGGCTCTCTTGGAGAAGTAGTGCCGGCTGGGAACAACATACTGTGGGACAGCAAGCGACATGAGCTGTTTGAAGCTGTCTGTGTCCACCAGCCTAAATGACAGCATTTCATAGGCCAGTAGTTTAGAAATGCTGGCATTCAGGGCCAGGGATCGAGGGTGGCTAGGTGGGAATTTACGCTTTCTATCAAATGTTTGTGAGATGGAGAGCTGAACGCTGGCGTGTGACATGGTTGAGACGCTTGGTGACGGAAGTGGTGGTGGTGGTGTTGGTGGTACATCCCCTGTTTGCTGGGCGGCAGGTGCCAACGTTCCTCCAGAGGCGGAGGAAGAGGCCGAGGCGGCAGCAGCAGAATAGGCCGAGGCGGCAGCAGCAGAAGAGGTAGCAGGGGGAGCCTGAGTGACTTCCTTGGTTTTAAGGTGTTTACTCCACTGCAGTTCATGCTTTGCATGCAGGTGCCTGGTCATGCAGGTTGTGCTCAGGTTCAGAACGTTAATGCCTCGCTTCAGGCTCTGATGGCACAGCGTGCAAACCACTCGGGTCTTGTCGTCAGCACATTGTTTGAAGAAGTGCCATGCCAGGGAACTCCTTGAAGCTGCCTTTGGGGTGCTCGGTCCCAGATGGCGGCGGTCAGTAGCAGGCGGAGTCTCTTGGCGGCGGGTGTTCTGCTTTTGCCCACTGCTCCCTCTTTTGCTACGCTGTTGGCTCGGTCTCACCACTGCCTCTTCCTCCGAACTGTGAAAGTCAGTGGCACGACCTTCATTCCATGTGGGGTCTAGGACCTCATCGTCCCCTGCATCGTCTTCCACCCAGTCTTGATCCCTGACCTCCTGTTCAGTCTGCACACTGCAGAAAGACGCAGCAGTTGGCACCTGTGTTTCGTCATCATCAGAGACATGCTGAGGTGGTATTCCCATGTCCTCATCATCAGGAAACATAAGTGGTTGTGCGTCAGTGCATTCTATGTCTTTCACCGCTGGGGAAGGGCTAGGTGGATGCCCTTGGGAAACCCTGCCAGCGGAGTCTTCAAACAGCATAAGAGACTGCTGCATAACTTGAGGCTGAGACAGTTTCCCTGGTATGCATGGGGGTGATGTGACAGACTGATGGGGTTGGTTTTCAGGCGCCATCTGTGCGCTTTCTGCAGAAGACTGGGTGGGAGATAATGTGAACGTGCTGGATCCACTGTCGGCCACCCAATTGACTAATGCCTGTACCTGCTCAGGCCTTACCATCCTTAGAACGGCATTGGGCCCCACCATATATCGCTGTAAATTCTGGCGGCTACTGGGACCTGAGGTAGTTGGTACACTAGGACGTGTGGATGTGGCAGAACGGCCACGTCCTCTCCCAGCACCAGAGGGTCCACTAACACCACCACGACCATGTCCACGTCCGCGTCCCTTACTAGATGTTTTTCTCATTGTTATGGTTCACCACAACAACAAATATATTATTTGGCCCAATGTATTGTATTCAAATTCAGCGGGATATAAATTTGAGGCCTAGTATTTAGGCGCTGGGTGACCGGTATGGATTTAGTGACAGAATTAGACTTGGAAATGCACAGAAGCGTGTGTGTGAAGTTATTCTGAATGACCCAATGTGCACCTTGAATATTATATACCCTTTTTGGGATAGATTTCAAATAGCTCTGATATAGCAGGAACCACTAAATTATGAAATTGCTAAATTGGGAATTGTACTTCAACCCAGAACAAAAAATGTGCTTTGACGGACACTAAATATCTTGCCCAGCAACAACAGTACAGCGGTAACGAGAGATTTAGCGGGATATAAATTTGAGGCCTAGTATTTAGGCGCTGGGTCACCGGTATGGATTTAGTGACAGAATTAGACTTGGAAATGCACAGAAGCGTGTGTGTGAAGTTATTCTGAATGACCCAATGTGCACCTTCAATATTATATACCCTTTTAGGGATAGATTTCAAATAGCTCTGATATAGCAGAAACCACTAAATTATGAAATTGCTAAATTGGGAATTGTACTTCAACCCAGAACAAAAAATGTGCTTTGACGGACACTAAATATCTTGCCCAGCAACAACAGTACAGCGGTGGGTAACGAGAGATTTAGAGGGATTTAAATTTGAGGCCTAGTATTTAGGCGCTGGGTCACCGGTATGGATTTAGTGACAGAATTAGACTTGGAAATGCACAGAAGCGTGTGTGTGAAGTTATTCTGAATGACCCAATGTGCACCTTCAATATTATATACCCTTTTAGGGATAGATTTCAAATAGCTCTGATATAGCAGAAACCACTAAATTATGAAATTGCTAAATTGGGAATTGTACTTCAACCCAGAACAAAAAATGTGCTTTGACGGACACTAAATATCTTGCCCAGCAACAACAGTACAGCGGTGGGTAACGAGAGATTTAGAGGGATTTAAATTTGAGGCCTAGTATTTAGGCGCTGGGTCACCGGTATGGATTTAGTGACAGAATTAGACTTGGAAATGCACAGAAGCGTGTGTGTGAAGTTATTCTGAATGACCCAATGTGCACCTTCAATATTATATACCCTTTTAGGGATAGATTTCAAATAGCTCTGATATAGCAGAAACCACTAAATTATGAAATTGCTAAATTGGGAATTGTACTTCAACCCAGAACAAAAAATGTGCTTTGACGGACACTAAATATCTTGCCCAGCAACAACAGTACAGCGGTAACGAGAGATTTAGAGGGATTTAAATTTGAGGCCTAGTATTTAGGCGCTGGGTGACAGGTATGGGTTTAGTGACAGAATTAGACTTGGAAATACACAGTAGCGGGTGTGTGTGAAGTTATTCTGAATGACCCTATGTGCACCTTCAATATTATATACCCTTTTAGGGATAGATTTCAAATAGCTCTGATATAGCAGAAACCACTAAATTATGAAATTGCTAAATTGGGAATTGTACTTCAACCCAGAACAAAAAATGTGCTTTGACGGACACTAAATATCTTGCCCAGCAACAACAGTACAGCGGTGGGTAACGAGAGATTTAGAGGGATTTAAATTTGAGGCCTAGTATTTAGGCGCTGGGTCACCGGTATGGATTTAGTGACAGAATTAGACTTGGAAATGCACAGAAGCGTGTGTGTGAAGTTATTCTGAATGACCCAATGTGCACCTTCAATATTATATACCCTTTTAGGGATAGATTTCAAATAGCTCTGATATAGCAGAAACCACTAAATTATGAAATTGCTAAATTGGGAATTGTACTTCAACCCAGAACAAAAAATGTGCTTTGACGGACACTAAATATCTTGCCCAGCAACAACAGTACAGCGGTAACGAGAGATTTAGAGGGATTTAAATTTGAGGCCTAGTATTTAGGCGCTGGGTGACAGGTATGGGTTTAGTGACAGAATTAGACTTGGAAATACACAGTAGCGGGTGTGTGTGAAGTTATTCTGAATGACCCAATGTGCACCTTCAATATTATATACCCTTTTTGGGATAGATTTCAAATAGCTCTGATATAGCAGGAACCACTAAATTATGAAATTGCTAAATTGGGAATTGTACTTCAACCCAGAACAAAAAATGTGCTTTGACGGACACTAAATATCTTGCCCAGCAACAACAGTACAGCGGTAACGAGAGATTTAGCGGGATATAAATTTGAGGCCTAGTATTTAGGCGCTGGGTCACCGGTATGGATTTAGTGACAGAATTAGACTTGGAAATGCACAGAAGCGTGTGTGTGAAGTTATTCTGAATGACCCTATGTGCACCTTCAATATTATATACCCTTTTAGGGATAGATTTCAAATAGCTCTGATATAGCAGAAACCACTAAATTATGAAATTGCTAAATTGGGAATTGTACTTCAACCCAGAACAAAAAATGTGCTTTGACGGACACTAAATATCTTGCCCAGCAACAACAGTACAGCGGTAACGAGAGATTTAGAGGGATTTAAATTTGAGGCCTAGTATTTAGGCGCTGGGTGACAGGTATGGGTTTAGTGACAGAATTAGACTTGGAAATACACAGTAGCGGGTGTGTGTGAAGTTATTCTGAATGACCCAATGTGCACCTTCAATATTATATACCCTTTTAGGGATAGATTCCAAATAGCTCTGATATAGCAGGAACCACTAAATTATGAAATTGCTAAATTGGGAATTGTACTTCAACCCAGAACAAAAAATGTGCTTTGACGGACACTAAATATCTTGCCCAGCAACAACAGTACAGCGGTAACGAGAGATTTAGAGGGATTTAAATTTGAGGCCTAGTATTTAGGCGCTGGGTGACAGGTATGGGTTTAGTGACAGAATTAGACTTGGAAATACACAGTAGCGGGTGTGTGTGAAGTTATTCTGAATGACCCAATGTGCACCTTCAATATTATATACCCTTTTAGGGATAGATTCCAAATAGCTCTGATATAGCAGGAACCACTAAATTATGAAATTGCTAAATTGGGAATTGTACTTCAACCCAGAACAAAAAATGTGCTTTGACGGACACTAAATATCTTGCCCAGCAACAACAGTACAGCGGTAACGAGAGATTTAGAGGGATTTAAATTTGAGGCCTAGTATTTAGGCGCTGGGTGACAGGTATGGGTTTAGTGACAGAATTAGACTTGGAAATACACAGTAGCGGGTGTGTGTGAAGTTATTCTGAATGACCCAATGTGCACCTTCAATATTATATACCCTTTTTGGGATAGATTTCAAATAGCTCTGATATAGCAGGAACCACTAAATTATGAAATTGCTAAATTGGGAATTGTACTTCAACCCAGAACAAAAAATGTGCTTTGACGGACACTAAATATCTTGCCCAGCAACAACAGTACAGCGGTAACGAGAGATTTAGAGGGATTTAAATTTGAGGCCTAGTATTTAGGCGCTGGGTGACAGGTATGGGTTTAGTGACAGAATTAGACTTGGAAATACACAGTAGCGGGTGTGTGTGAAGTTATTCTGAATGACCCAATGTGCACCTTCAATATTATATACCCTTTTAGGGATAGATTCCAAATAGCTCTGATATAGCAGGAACCACTAAATTATGAAATTGCTAAATTGGGAATTGTACTTCAACCCAGAACAAAAAATGTGCTTTGACGGACACTAAATATCTTGCCCAGCAACAACAGTACAGCGGTAACGAGAGATTTAGAGGGATTTAAATTTGAGGCCTAGTATTTAGGCGCTGGGTGACAGGTATGGGTTTAGTGACAGAATTAGACTTGGAAATACACAGTAGCGGGTGTGTGTGAAGTTATTCTGAATGACCCAATGTGCACCTTCAATATTATATACCCTTTTTGGGATAGATTTCAAATAGCTCTGATATAGCAGGAACCACTAAATTATGAAATTGCTAAATTGGGAATTGTATTTCAACCCAGAACAAGAAATGTGCTTGAACGGACACTAAATAACTCGCCCAGCTACAGCACTAGGGACAGATTTAGCTGGATATAAATTTGAGGCCTAGTATTTAGGCGCTGGGTGACCGGTATGGATTTAGTGACAGAATTAGACTGGGATATGGCCAAAAAATAAACAGACTATTGCTGGTTAAATGCACTTGGTGTGACAGCTTCACCCTGATGTAGGCTTTAGCCAAAAAACAACCACACCATTGAGGGTTAAATGCACTTGGTGACAGGCGCAGCTTGCCCCTGATTTTGTATATGGCCAAAAAATGAACAGACTATTGCTGGTTAAATGCACTTGGTGTCACAGCTTCACCCTGATGTAGGCTTTAGCCAAAAAACAACCACACCATTGAGGGTTAAATGCACTTGGTGACAGGCGCAGCTTGCCCCTGATTTTGTATATGGCCAAAAAATGAACAGACTATTGCTGGTTAAATGCACTTGGTGTGACAGCTTCACCCTGATGTAGGCTTTAGCCAAAAAACAACCACACCATTGAGGGTTAAATGCACTTGGTCGCAGCTTGTGCTGGCGCACCACAAGACACAAAATGGCCGCCGATCACCCCAGAAAAATGAGACTGACAAACGGTCTGTGCAGCCTAAAAACAGTGAGCAATTGAGGATCAGCAGCTCAATGATCCACAGCTGCAGATCGATCAGTTAATCAAGTCCTTTGGAGGAGTTAATCTGCCTAATCTCGCCCTACTGTCGCAGCCGCAACCTCTCCCTACGCTAATCAGAGCAGAGTGACGGGCGGCGCTATGTGACTCCAGCTTAAATAGAGGCTGGGTCACATGGTGCTCTGGCCAATCACAGCCATGCCAATAGTAGGCATGGCTGTGATGGCCTCTTGGGGCAAGTAGTATGACGCTTGTTGATTGGCTGCTTTGCAGCCTTTCAAAAAGCGCCAAGAAAGCGTCACAAAAGCGCCAAGAAAGCGACGAACACCGAACCCGAACCCGGACTTTTACGAAAATGTCCGGGTTCGGGTCCGTGTCACGGACACCCCAAAATTCGGTACGAACCCGAACTATACAGTTCGAGTTCGCTCATCCCTACAGCTGAACATACACCTGGCCAAGTTTCTGGTACTACGGTCCCTCCCTTTCCATATTGTGGACTCTGAACATTTTAGAGAACTGATGGCTTGTGCCCACCCAAGGTGGAGAATCCCAAGCCATCATTACTTTTGTAAAAAAGTTGTACCAGCCCTGCACACATATGTTGAGCAGAAGGTGGGCCAGTCCTTGAGACTGTCATTGTCTGCCAAAGTTAATGCCAGCGCTGATGTGTGGAGGTGTATCTATGGTCAAGGTCAATATATGTCTTTTACAGCCCACTGGGTAAATGTGGTTCCGGCCTAGGCACAAAAGCAACTTGGCCAGTTGATGGCAATGTCGCCTCCGTGTTGTAATCATGGGATTTCTGCCCCAATGTTCTCCTCTGCCTCCTCATCCTCCAACTTGTCTTCAGCCTCCATTTTAGGCACAGTTTTGAGTGGTTCTCTAGATACCACCTATGCAAAGCATGGGGTTATCACGAGGTTCTGTACCTTGTCGGCCTGGGCATACTGAGTCACACCAGGGAGGAGCTGTTCCGCGTAATCAACCAAGAAATCAAATCCTGGCTGTCTCCTTGTAAACTGAAGATAGGAACCATGGTCACCGATAATGGGAATAACATTCTGTCTGCACTGCATCAGGGAGATCTAACCCATGCACCCTGCATGGCATACATTTTCATTCTGGTTGTCAACTGGTTCCTGAAGTCTTCCACTGTAATGCAAAATGTCTTGAAAATGTAAAGGAAACTGTCCATGCACTTCAAAATACGCCCTCCTTGACCTACAATGGCAGAATGGTATTCCCCTACATCGCCTCATATGTGAAGTTTCCACACATTGGAACTCCACCCTACACATGTTTGACTGACAGTTTGAGCAGAGGAAACCCATGACCAATTATTTATGATGCAGACAGTTGGACTACTACCTGGTGTAACTTTGACGTTAGACAGGTGCAGCTCCTGACCAGGCCCTTTGAGCAGACCACTTTATTTGTCAGTTGCCAGGTCTACTAGATAAATTATGTCATTCCACTTCTTCACATCCATGAGGGGATGCTGATAAATCTTATGAGGGAACAGAAGACGCTGCATCTACATCTCATGGCCACCTGAGCCCTGTGGAGGCTGAACTGGCACAGGAGGAGGATGAGGACTTAAATGCCCAGGAATTCAATACAGAGCTACGTGGTTTATCTGCCCAAGTGACAGGAGAGGAGCAGGAGGAGCATGATGAGTCTGACAGACCGTGGCAGCATGCAGTAAAGATAAAGTACGGGAGGCCTTTCAAGTCCCTTGCGAAAATGGCCACATTCATGCTGAGTTGCTGGCTTAGTGACTTCTTGCTCTCCACAACTTTAGACCCTCATTACTGGTCAAAAATGAGGACTTTTTTTACAACATCTAAAAGGAAGGAAAAACTCAACTATGATCGAGACATCCTTTGTAGTCGGTTGGTTGCTGCCTACGTGCACTATCTTCCACACTCACGAAGGTCTAACCAGTGGAACCGTCTCAGCCCACTCTCCCCTGCCTTGTCTGCTGGAGGGGAGGGGTGGGGGCAGGAGCAGCACCAGCTCTATTAGCAGCAACTTAAAGAGGACCTTTCACCACTCCTGACATGCTTGTTACTGTAATAACAATTTTGGAGCATCTGTTCTTATGGCTCTATGTTGTGCTGTTTCTTTTTATTTCTGCTAGAAGTTATGAATGCTTGCAGTCTGCAGTAAGGGTACAGAGGGGTGGTATCAAGTTGGGGGGGGTGTCCCTGCACAGTCTCACTCTATCCGATCAATGCAGCCATTTTCAGACTGTGCAGGTACACACCCCAACTGGTTACCACTAGTGCATGCTCAGCCGAACACTATTTTACTCGAGCATCGCAATGCTCTGCACATCGTGGTGTTGGTCACCCGATGACACGTGGTTCGGCTCAGTATTAGTTAGGGAGAGCTGCAGCAGAAGGGACAGATTGTGTAGGGACAGGAATTGGTTTGTTTGTTAGGCAGGTTTTACTGGTGAAAGGTGTTAGAGACCCAAAAGTCCTTTTAAGGACTATTGTTTTATCTGGCTGCCATATATATTATTAGCGCAACCTCCGCTAACTTGCGTGCAATAGTTTGGCTGCTGCTGACAGTGACACAATATCTGCTACATCTGTTATGTTACATTTGCACTGTGAAATTCAGCGCAATTGTTTGGCCGCTGGTGACAGCGACATTACCTGTGCTACATCTCCTGTATAACGTTTGCTCATCCTAAATATCAGTGACATTCAGTCTAATATTTTCGCTGCTGGTGGCAGCGACATTACCTGTGCTACATCTCCTGTATAACGTGTGCCCATCCTAAATATCAGTGACATTCAGTTTAATTAATTTGCGCATACACTTACAAAATCTGCGCTACTGTATGTGTGACATACTTGCAAGCATATATACCATTTAATATGCGCAAGGCGAGCAGTAAGGGATGGGGAAGTGGCTGTGCTGCTGATGGTGCACGCAGAGGCCGTGGCCCTGTGTGCAGTGAAACTGTGCCTGCTGCCAGAGCACAAGAAACACATCCTAGCTTCATGTCCCAGTTTGCAGGGTGGCCCAGGACACCACTCTGGACGTTACACCAGTGCGACCAGGTGGTCGGTTGGATTACAGCAGATAATGATTCCAGTCGGTTAAGCACCACCCTGTCTTCTACAAAGTCCAGTCTCAGTAGCCAAGAGTCTGGTCAACAGAATCCTCACCGTGATCCTCCTTCCTCCCACCATGGAGAGTCTTGGTAAACAAGTGATCCCACACTCGGATATTCTGAGGAGCTCTTTTCATCACCATTCCTTGACTTGGGGAACTGCAATTATCGATTCATGAGGTGGATGATGATGATGATGAGACACAGTTGCCAATAAGTCAACCGCAATTAGTGTCTCAAGAGGTTCATGATGAGGATGAGACATGCAGTTGCAAGAAAAAGTATGTGAACCCTTTGGAATGATATGGATTTCTGCACAAATTGGTCATAGAATGTGATCTGATCCTCATCTAAGTCACAACAATAGACAATGACTGCCTGATTAAACTAATAACACACAAAGAATTAAATGTTACCATGTTTTTATTGAACACACCATGTAAACATTCACAGTGCAGGTGGAAAAAGTATGTGAACCCTTGTATTTAACCGCTTGCCGCCACGCTAACGCCGAAAGGCGTCATTGCGGCGGCTCTCCCAGGTCACATAACGCCGATTGGCGTCATCTCGCGTGAGCCGATATTTCCTGTGAACGCGCGCACACAGGCGCGCGCGTTCACAGGAATGGAAGGTAAGCGAGTGGATCTCCAGCCTGCCAGCGGCGATCGTTCGCAGGCAGGCTGGAGATGCGATTTTTTTAACCCTTAACAGGTATATTAGACGCTGTTTTGATAACAGCGTGTAATATACCTGCTACCAGGTCCTCTGGTGGTCTCTTTTGTTTGGATCGACAACCAGAGGACACAGGTAGCTGTGTAAAGTAGCACCAACCACCACTACACTCCACCCCCCCTGTCACTTATTAAACCCTTATGAACCCCTGATCACTCCATATAGACTCCCTGATCACCCCCCTGTCATTGATCACCCCCCTGTAAGGCTCCATTCAGATGTCCGTATGTGTTTTACGGATCCACGGATACATGGATCGGATCCGCAAAACACATATGGACGTCTGAATGGAGCCTTACAGGGGGTGATCAATGACAGGGGGGGTAATCACCTCATATACACTCCCTGATCACCCCCTGTCATTGATCACCCCCCTGTAAGGCTCTATTCAGACGTCTGTATGTGTTTTACGGATCCACGCATCTATGGATCGGATCCGCAAAACACATACGGACGTCTGAATGGAGCCTTACAGGGGGGTGATCAGTGACAGGGGGGTGATCACCCCATATACACTCCCTGATCACCCTCGTCATTGATCACCCCCCTGTAAGGCTCCATTCAGACGCCCGTATGTGTTTTACGGATCCACGCATCCATGGATCGGATACGCAAAACGCATACGGACGTCTGAATGGAGCCTTACAGGGGGGTGATCAATGACAGGGGGGTGATCACCCCATATACACTCCCTGATCACCCCCTGTCATTGATCACCCCCCTGTAAGGCTCCATTCAGACGTCTGTATGTGTTTTGCGGATCCGATCCATGTATCCGTGGATCCGTAAAAAACATATGGACGTCTGAATGGAGCTTTTCAGAGGGGTGATCAATGACAGAGGGGTGATCAGTGACAGGGGGGTGATCACCCCATATACACTCCCTGATCACCCCCCTGTCATTGATCACCCCCCTGTAAGGCTCCATTCAGACATTTTTTTGACCCAAGTTAGCGGAAATATATATATATATATATATTATTTTTATTTTCTTACAAAGTCTCATATTCCACTAACTTGTGTCAAAAAATAAAATCTCACATAACTACCCCACAAGTGACCCCATTATGGAAAGAAGACACCCCAAGGTATTCCGTGAGGGGTATGGTGAGTTCCTAGAATTTTTTATTTTTTGTCCCAAGTTAGCGGAAACTGATAATTCTTTTTTTTTTTTTCTTACAAAGTCTCATATTCCACTAACTTGTTACAAAAAATAAAAAATTCCATAAACTCACCATACCCCTCACGAAATACCTTAGGGTGTCTTCTTTCCAAAATGCGGTCACTTGTGGGGTAGTTATGCTGCCCTGGCATTCTAGGGGCCCAAATGTGTGGTAAGTAGTTTGAAATCAAAATCTGTAAAAAATGGCCGGTGAAATCCTAAAGGTGCTCTTTGGAATGTGGGCCCATTTGCCCACCTAGGCTGCAAAAAAGTGTCACACATCTGGTATCGCCGTACTCAGGAGAAGTTGGGCAATGTGTTTTGGGGTGTCATTTTACATATACCCATGCTGAGTGAGATAAATATCTCATCAAAACACAACTTTTCCCATTTTTTTATACAAAGTTGGCATTTGACCAAGATATTTATCTCACGCAGCATGGGTATATGTAAAATGACACCCCAAAACACATTCCCCAACTTCTCCTGAGTACGGCAATACCACATGTGTGACACTTTTTTGCAGCCTAGGTGGGCAAAGGGGCACATATTCCAAAGAGCACAATTCGGATTTCACCGGTCATTTTTTACAGATTTTGATTTCAAACTTCTTCTCACGCATCTGGGCCCCTAAAATGCCAGGGCAGTATAACTACCCCACAAGTGACCCCATTTTGGAAAGAAGACACCCCAAGGTATTTTGTGATGGGCATAATGAGTTCATGGAAGTTTTTGTTTTTTGTACAAGTTAGTGGAATATGTAAGAAAAAAAGAAATAAAAAAAGAAATCTTCATTTTTCGCTAACTTGTGACAAAAAATAAAAAGTTCTATGAACTCACTATGCCCATCAGCGAATACCTTAGGGTATCTACTTTCTGAAATGGGGTCATTTGTGGGGGGTTTCTACTGTCTGGGCATTGTAGAACCTCAGGAAACATGACAGGTGCTCAGAAAGTCAGAGCTGCTTCAAAAAGGGGAAATTCACATTTTTGTACCATAGTTTGTAAACGCTATAGCTGTTACCCAAACCATTTTTTTTTACCCAAACATTTTTTTTTTTATCAAAGACATGTTGAACAATAAATTTAGTGAAAAATTTATATATGGATGTCGTTTTTTTTGCAAAATTTTTCTATTGAAAGTGAAAAATGTCATATTTTTGAAAAAAAAACGTTAAATTTCGATTAATAACAAAAATAGTAAAAATGTCAGCAGCAATGAAATACCACCAAATGAAAGCTCTATTAGTGAGAAGAAAAGGAGGTAAAATTCATTTGGGTGGTAAGTTGCATGACCGAGCAATAAACCGCTAAAGTTGTGGAGTGCCGATTTGTAAAAAAGGGCCTGGTCACTAGGGGGGTATAAACCTGTGGTCCTTAAGTGGTCAACCCCTTCAGGACCTTGGACGAGTATACTCGTCCTGGAGCAATGGTACGTAGAGCTCCAGGACGAGTATACTCGTCCTGGCATTAAACTGTCACCATGTCTGCAGACATAGTGACAGCGCTGAGTGCCGGCTGTTACACACAGCAAGGTACTCAAGCTCAATGCTGAGGGGGGTCCTGTGACCCACCCCATATCGGCGATCGCTGCAAACCGCAGGTCAATTCAGACCTGCGGTTTGCAGCGCTTTATGTAGTTTCTGATCCCTTCAATTTTTTAACCCCCCCTGTACCCCTGAATTCATTTATGTGGCGAGGTGCAGGGGGGCGGTTTGTGGGCGGGCGGCAGTTGTGGGCGGGCGGCAGTTGCGCTAAATTTTCATTGGTGGGTCAGTGGTACCAGAGTGTCAGCACATTGCTGACACTCTGGTCAGGGCCGTCTTTACCAAGGGGCAAAAGGGGCAGCTGCCCTGGGCCCAGTTGCTCCTGGGGGGCCCAAGGCAGCTGCCTCTTGAGCCCTGCTAGCTACTGCCTGGGTGTCAGGTTGTCGGCTACACAGGCATCATGATCGTACTGTGTTAATGATCTTAATTCTAGGACCTTAATGAGTTTTTCTCTAGGACCTTAATGACATCATTACCATGTGACCAGTAACCTAGCAATTACTGGTCACATGGCTATGAGGTCATCACAGGTCCTACTGAGTGCTGCAGAAGTTAACTGTGGAGCTTTTTTGTGTAAAGAATACATCAGAAAAAGGTGACAGGGGCTGTTAAGTTAATATACTGTAAACTACTGTATAGTGGGGTGCTGTATACTGTGTGGTGGGCTGTATATTGTGTGGTGGGCTGTATATTGTGTGGTGGGCTATATATTGTGTAATGGGCTGTATATTGTGTGGTGGGCTGTATACTGTGGGGGGGGGCCTGTATACTGTGTGGTGGGCTGTATACTGTGTGGTGGGTTGTATACTGTGGGGGGCCTGTATAGTGTGGGGGGGGCCTGTATAGTGGGGGGGAGTGCTATACTGCTGTACTGTATAGTGTGGGGGGCTGTATCGTGTATAGTTTGGGGTGCTGTATACAGTGAGGTGTTGTATACCATGAGGTGCTGTATACTGTGGGCTGCTCTACTATATACTGTGGGGTACTGTATAGGGTGGGGTGCTAAACTGCATATTGTGTGGTGCTGTATACTATAGGGTGCTATACTGCATACTGTGGGGTGCTGGGGTGCACTGAAACACTAGGGTGAGCCGAGCCCTGGTCTCCTTCCTGCAGAGCGGTGCCCACTTTCAGCCCAGAGCACTGATCCTGAGCCGCTGGAGTCTTCAGAACCGGAAGTATTTACAGTCATTCACTGGACTCTACCAGATGTGTGGATTTTTTGTGTGTGTGTTGTGGTGGAGGGCATGATTGCATGCTAAGGTGTGGGAAGGCGGGATCCAGGGGGCCCAAGTAAATTTTTGCCCAGGGTCCAATCAATATTAAAGACGGCCCTGACTCTGGTATAAACGGCTGACATCGCTACGATGTCAGCCGTTTAGCCGTTTCACCCTATGGAAAGGGTTAAGTCAGGGAGCTCCCCCCCTCTGCCATTGGTGGGGCTGCTGTGCCTTTGCAGCCCCCAGATGGGTGGGGGGACAGAGGGAGGGAGCTCCCCTCCTTACCCTTCCCCGTCAGACGGGGAAGGTTCCCATGGCAACAGGATGCCTTCTCAGGCGTCCTGCTGTCCATGGTGTTTAACAGATCTATGCTAAAAGCATAGATCTGTTCAGTGTAAGTAAAATACAGTACAGTACAATATATATTGTACTGTACTGTATTATACAGACATCAGACCCACTGGATCTTCAACAACCAAGTGGGTCTGGGTCCAAAAAACACATTTATTACTGAATCAAAATTTAAAAAATAAAATACACTACACATATTAGGTATCGCCGCATCCATAACGACCTGGACTATAAAACGTTCATGTTACTTTCCCCGCACGGTGAATGCTATAAAAAAATAAAAAATATCAGGAAATTGAAATTTTGCCCACCTTACTTCCCAAAAAAGGTAATAAAAGTGATCAAAAGAGTTGCATGTATGCTGAAATAGTAGTAATCAAACCGTCACCTCATCCCGCAAAAAATAAGCCCCTACATGAGACAATGGCCCAAAAAATAAAAAAAACTATGGGGACACTATAACATGATTTTTTTTGTTTAAAAAATGATATTATTGTGTAAAACTTACATAAATAAAAAAAGTATACATATTAGGTATCGCCGCATCACATGAGCTAACCCCTCAGATGAACACCGTAAAAAATAAAAACTGTGCTAAATAAACAATTTTTTGTCACCTTACATCACAAAAAGTGTAATAGCAAGCGATCAAAAAGTCATATGCACCCCAAAATAGTGCCAATAAAACCGTCATCTCATCCCACAAAAAATTAGACCCTACTTTAGATATTCGCCCAAAAAATGAAAAAACTATGGCTCTCAGACTATGGAGACACTAAAACATTTTTTTTTGTTTCAAAAATGAAATCATTGTGTAAAACTTACATAAATAAAAAAATTGTATACATATTAGGTATCGCCGCGTCCGTGACAACCTGCTCTATAAAAATACCACATGATCTAACCTGTCAGATGAATGTTGTAAATAACCAAAAAAACGGTGCCAAAAAGCTATTTCTTGTTACCTTGCCTCACAAAAAGTGTAATATAGAGCAACCAAAAATCATATGTACCCTAAACTAGTACCAGCAAAACTTCCACCCTATCCCGTAGTTTCTAAAATGGGGTCACTTTTTTGGAGTTTTTACTCTAGGGGTGCATCAGGGGGGCTTCAAATGGGACATGGTGTCCAACAAAACTGTCTAGCAAAATTTGCCTTCCAAAAACCGTATGGCATTCCTTTCCCGGAAATGGAAAATTTGCCCAAAAATTTAAATTCTGAAATTTCATCTTTATTTGCCAATAACTCTTGTGGAACACCTAAAGGGTTAACAACGTTTGTAAAATCAGTTTTGAATACCTTGAGGGGTGTAGTTTCTTAGATGGAGTCACTTTTATGGAGTTTCTACTCTAGGGGTGCATCAGGGGGGCTTCAAAAAAACTGTCTAGCAAAATCTGCCTTTCCAAAACCGTATGGCATTCCTTTCCTTCTGTGTCCTACCGTTTGCCCGTACAGTGGTTTACGACCACATATGGGGCGTTTCTGTAAACTACAGAATCAGGGCCATAAATAATGAGTTTTGTTTGGCTTTTAACCCTTGCTTTGTAACTGGAAAAAAAAATATTAAAATGGAAAATATGCAAAAAAAAAGTGAAATTTTGAAATTGTATCTGTATTTTCCATTAATTCTTGTGGAACACCTAAAGGGTTAAAAAGGTTGTAAAATCAGTTTTGAATACCTTGAGGGGTGTAGTTTCTAGAATGGTGTCATTTTTGGGTGGTTTCTATTATATAAGCCTCACAAAGTGACTTCACACCTGAACTGGTCCCTAAAAATTGGGTTTTTGAAAAGTTCAGAACAATTTCAAGATTTGCTTCCAAACTTCTAAGCCTTGTAACATCCCCAAAATATAAAATATCATTCCCAAAATGATGCAAACATGAAGTAGACATATGGGGAATGTAAAGTAATAAATATGTTTGGATGTATTACTATGTATTATAGAAGTAGAGAAATTGAAACTTGGAAATTTGCAATTTTTTACAAATTTTTGGTAAATTTGGTATTTTTTTTATAAATAAAAATTTATTTATTTTACTTCATTTTACCAGTGTCATGAAGTACAATATGTGCCAAAAAAACTATCTCAGAATGGCCTGGATACGTTAAAGCGTTTTAAAGTTATCACCACTTAAAGTGACACTGGTCAGATTTGCAAAAAATGGCCTGGTCCTTAAGGTGAAAAGGTGAAAATGAGCCGGGTCCTTAAGGTGGTAAGCCATTCTGTTGTTGATTTACTTCTATGCTTTGGGTCGTTGTCCTGTTGCAACACCCATTTTCTGTTGAGCTTCAGCTGGTGGCAGATGGCCTTAAGTTCTCCTGCAAAATGTCTTGATAAACTTGGGAATTTCTTGTCCTCCGCCCTCGCTCCTGATGTTTTTGAAGGTCAGCTCAGCAGCAGACCCTCACCCCTAATATTTTAGAGGGTCACCAGCAGGCCCTCGCCCATAATGTTTTAGATGGTCAGCTCAGCAGCAGACCCTCATCCCTAACATTTTAGATGGTAATATCAGCAGCAGGCCCTCACCCCTAATGTTTTAGATGGTCAGCTCAGCAGCAAACCCTCACTCCTAATGTTTTTGAAGGTCAGATCAGCAGCAAACCCTTACCCCTAATGTTTTAGAAGGTCAGATCAGCAGCAGACCCTCACCCCTAATGTTTTAGAAGGTAAGATCAGCAGAAGACCCTAATCCCTAATGTTTTAGAAGATCAGATCAGCTGCGGTCCCTTACCCCTTATTTTTTAGATGGTCAGCTTAGCAGCAGGCCCTCAACCCTATTTTTTAGATGGTCAAATCAGCAGCAGGCCCTCGTTTTTATGAGTAATCTTATTTTATTCATTTTTTGATTTTCATAAGCAAATGACACATTACATCGCAGACATTGATATAAGTAATATGGACATAGTCCAACACAGGGACACGCAGGACCCTCGAGAAACAGCTGAAGTATCACAGACATATTAACCTTTAGTGGGACTCAAAAATCCCAGTCATAACAGGGAACCCCAATCAAGTAGGGCTATCATTGTGGAGGAGAGTAAGGTTTATTATGAGCCCTCGAATGCCCAAGTGAGCACACTGAGTGAGTAATCCTAAACAGAGGTTCCTACATCACATTAAACATAAAAGACACAAAAGGAAAGAGGATTAGGAAGAGGGGAGGGATACCAAGGAAAGGGTACACCTGTCAAGAACCCTGCTGAGGAAAAATTCAGGAACAAACCAGATCTCTAAATCTCTGAGAGTCTAGAAAGAAAGTTAGAGAGTTGTATCTGTTCTGGTAAATCCCGCTTCTTTCCTGACTATCGGCTATCAACTCTTCCATCCTAAGAATATGTTTCAATTCCTTGGCCCACTCAGACAATGTAGGGGAGGCAGTGGTTTTCCAGTGCCTTGGAATCACCATGCACGCCGCTGCCAAGAAGAGACGTAGTGCCCCTTTCTTAACTTGTGAGATAGAGCCTGGGATGAGAGACAGCAGTGTAACCTGAGGAGTATTAGATATTGACTGGTTCGAATAGCTGGTATAAATATCTAAAACCTTCTCCCAGAAAGGCTTTATCAGCTGGCAGTCCCACCAGATATGCAACATAGAACCTTGCTCTTGTTCACACTGCCAGCAATGATCGGGAACATCTGGTGTAGAGTAGTAGGACAATAATACCACCTAGAGACAATTTTATAATTATTTTCTTTAATTTGAGATGCCATAGACATCCCATGGGAGAGTGTACAAATCTTCTCCACTTCATCCGCTGAGAAGGTAGTTTGTAGGTCCCTTTCCCATTTTGCGAAGAAGGGGGCTCTGTCTCCATTCTGGGATTGTAGCAAAACCTGATACATGGATGATATTGTACCGCGACCATCAGTGGAGGCCAGGTAAAGTTTGTCAAAGTCTGTCAACTGACCTATCACTCCACCAGGGAACGTGTGACCCATGAAAGACCTGACTTGAGCGTACCCCAACCATGAAACTTGTGAAGGCCCTCGTCTTTAATGTTTTAGATGGTCAGCTGAGCAGCAGACTCTCACCCCTAATGTTTTAGATGGTCAGATCAGCAGCAGCAGTCCCTTACTCCTTATGTTTTTGAGGGTCACCAGCAGGCCATCAATCATAATTTTTTCAAGGGTGTGTAGGGTGCCGTCCTTTATGTGTAATAAAGGGTGTATTGTAGTGCCGGTTCCTTGTAATTTTTGGAAGCCCTTTTACTTAGTGCATAGGCTTTATGAGTTTAAGAGTACCTGAACAATTGTCCTCCTTTATGTGATATACAGGTTGCATCGGAGTGGCTCCCCCTTGTAATTTTTGGCAGCACTTGCACTTATATATACAAGTAAATATACAGGAAAGAATTGGTTTGGTGCTTATTATTGTCAGTCTGTAAAAGTGCCATACTACTCGGACAACATCGTTCCCAGAAGCGACCTGGGAGTCCAAGATGCATCCAGACATCCTCCCCATGCTATTCCAGAACCATTTCAGTGGTATTTCCATCAGTGGGTGGAGGAGGAATCATTTAGGTGATTATCCTGTCACATGGTCTAAATATGCATCAGAACAGGGCAGAGAGTGTGGAGAAAGTTTTCACTAGACTCCAGGAAAGTTGGGTGGATTTGGGTTTTTGAGCTTACCTTAGATATGCATGAGAAAATCTTAAATTCTGCCTTTGTGGATGGTCTTAAGGATCATCTGGAAATGTCTAGTATAAGTTAGGCCTGAGTGAAGTTCATTTTGTCCCTCCATGTTGTTGAAGTAGAATTGAACAAAGGCCTTAGGCTTTGGTTGTGGCTGTCTATCAGTCCTCCCCACTAGAAGGGGGAAGGAAGACTTTGTATGTACTTGCCCACTTTCTTGCTCAAGGGATTAGCTACAAATGTTTAGCTCCTTCAAGTGCAATGCCCATAGAATCAAATGCTGGATCCCTATTATCTATACAATCCTTAGGATTTGTTTCCATTGCCTCATAGCAAACATGTTCCATGATCTCTCATGGCTAAGGGTAGTATTACATGTGTAGGAGTAGATAGTAATGCAGTTTACACTCCTCTCACTAACTCTGCTGCCCCTGGAGGGGGGAGGGAGTAGTAGTGCCTTCCCACCTAAAAAAAATAAAAATAAAAATTCTAATTGGAATGACTGTCTCAAATTAATAACCACATTTTTGAGTTTCTGGTAGATAATTTTGTGTTCTTGGAAGATAGATTATCTCAGACCTGATATGCTGTTCCTACTTAATCTGATGTTGTAAAGAAAGAATCACTCCCTCCAGCAATGTTAGTGCAGGAGACAGAGCTGAAGACACTCACTGAGGTTTATAAGATGGCTGAGGGTAAGACTGCTAACATCAATATTACTCCAGGTATGCCTTCGGTATCACTCATTATTATGGTGTAATCTGGTGAAGCAGAGATTTTGTTTGATCCATAGGTAAGCCAATCAATAATGAATGCTGAGTGTATGAAAGATGTTTGATGCCCTGATGCTGCCTGAGAAGGTAGTGGCTAAACTATTACCTGAAGTCTACTTTAAGTGCAAGTCTGTGTGATACAGGATGGCTTAGGGCCAGTGGACTTCCAAAAAGGTGTATTTTTCAGATACAGGCTACAGAGGCTGAAAGGAATCATCGAAGGATAAAGGTAGAAGTGATAATAGAGAATGGACTCTGGAGGGGTGGTAAGAAACTCTTCCCTCAGAGGACACTCTACCCAAAGGGGATGCATTTAGAACATAGGCAAATCAAGATAGGGAAGGTGTGATTGGTTGCTGTAGCTCCTGGGTTCAGCAATGCTTCCACTAGGTTAGTTGAAGGTGAATGTTGTAATAATGATGGGAGAACTATGGGAGTTCCAGTAAGGCATATGCCAAGGTCATCTTACCCATTTCAGAGACTGCGGATTGACTACATTCAGAACAAAGATGGAACAGTGTGAATATGTCTGTGTCTGTATTGATCTCTTCTCAGGATATTCAGAGATGTGGCCTGTAGCAAAGGCTACAGCTAAAAGATACTAACTGAGGTAAGAGTACCTACCCCTGGGGCTTTTCTCCATCCGGTACACACCTAACCAGAAGACAGGCTTAAGTTCTTATGAAGTACTCTTTTGGAATGCCCCTAGATTAGGTCTCTATTTCCCAACAGCTTCAGATGCAGCATAGTAGTTTTCCAAATTATGTTGTCTGTTTATTTCCAAGTTTTAGTTATTTTCTAGAATCCAGACTGTATAGAAGCAATTCATTCTTTACAATCAGGAGATTGGGTAGTGGTCAAACGAGAGATATGTGGAAAGTCGTAGAGCTACGGTTTGAAGATCTACATCAAGTCCTGATAACCACCACCACTTTTTTCAAATTGGGAGGAGAGACTGATTGGATCTATGTGTCATATTGCAATCAAGTGCCAGGACTATAAGAGGCATAATATTTTTGCATGTCATATTGTTTATTTCATATTGTACAAGGGGGAAATCACAGTCAAATCAAATTCCAACTGTGTTATATTATCAAGATGAGCCAGGAACAACTAAATTTACTTTTGCAGTATAGTAAACTGTAAGACAGATGACCGATAGGACACTTGGTTTTGGTCTGAATCTGTGTGACTGGAACTGACCCAGTCTATGGTAATTGTGTTTAGATATGACCATACCAACTGTGGATATTGGAGATTAACAGAATGGAGTACTAGTCTGAAGTGTTGGGAATATAAACCAGTGGAAACTACCTCTAGAGTAAGTAAAGGTGAAGGTTTGTCGTAAAAAGGATAACTGTCCTGAAGGGAACACCACCAAACAGTTCTAAACATAATGAGTGTAATCCTCTGTTCCTGTCTATTAGAAATCCTATTCAACAGGATTTGGGGATATATGCTTTAGGAGCATGTGTAAGTGACAAATATCCCCTAGGCAAATTTAGAATGTTGGTAAGGGAAAAACCTCAAAGTTCAGTTGCATCTGTGGCTCCTACACTCTTATCTATAATTGGCATTTAAAATTTGGCTAATTTCAAAATATGAAGACAAACGGGCCTTAGAGACAGGATTTTATACAGGAAAGCAGAGGAAGTGTCCGGCTGAAGCATTGCTCTCCCTGAACTGACAACCTCCTCATCTGCCAACTTGTTGGGGTGTGTCAGATCAGGGCTAGCCTCCCTGTCAATCTTCCCTCTAACCCGGTTTCTAACTGTTACCCAGCAAGTTACCTCACTTTCCTAAGCCTCCTCGCTACCACCCTCCCCCACATCTACCCCATAGAGTGCTTGCTCAGTGAGCAGCAAACTCTTTTCCAAATTGTCAACACTTCTCAGTGTTGATATTCGCCCATTTAGATACTCGATGTGCAATTCCAAACGGGCAATTTGCTCACATTTTGAACAAAGATATGCACCCTCAAACGGCTGTTCCAGGACTGCAAACATTAGACAAGATGTGCACTGGACTGCGCTGTTAATAATGGAACACATACTAAATGGGGAATTATGCAAGAAAAGATAAAACAATACAATAAGGTGCAGTGCTAAGAATCTAACTTACTTGAGACCCCTCCTAAAGTCCCCTGAATCTCAATTCACGTAATCTAAAGTCACACACTTAATACAAACATGTGAACGCTCACAAACTCACATTATTTGCCTGCTTGTATAAATGTAGATCTCAAATCAGCCTTCTTTTTTTTAACTCTAGAGTCAAAGGTGATCCTATTATACCTAGGATGTTATATATATATATATATATATATATATATATAAAAGGAAAATGTATGGCAGCACCAATTCACAGCATAAATAACAGGGTGCCATGTCCAAGGGTGTCACTGCTTACCCACAAAATATAGACGGAAACGGACAGCACTTCCAGTAGAAGTTTCACTGTGCCACTGTGGCCTAATAAACCACAACTTTTTCTACTGGAAGTGCTGTCCGTTTCCGTATATATACAGTACAGACCAAAAGTTTGGACACACCTTCTCATTCAAAGAGTTTTCTTTATTTTCATGACTATACAAATTGTAGCTTCACACTGAAGGCATCAAAACTATGAATTAACACATGTGGAATTATATACATAGCAAAAATGTGTGAAACAACTGAAAATATGTCATATTCTAGGTTCTTCAAAGTAGCCACCTTTTGCTTTGATTACTGCTTTGCACACTCTTGGCATTCTCTTGATGAGCTTCAAGAAGTAGTCACCTGAAATGGTTTTCACTTCACAGGTGTGCCCTGTGAGGTTTAATAAGTTGGATTTCTCGCCTTATAAATGGGGTTGGGACCATCAATTGCGTTGTGGAGAAGTCAGGTGGATACACAGCTGATAGTCCTACTGAATAGACTGTTAGAATTTGTATTATGGCAAGAAAAAAGCAGCTAAGTAAAGAAAAACAAGTGGCCATCATTACTTTAAGAAATGAAGGTCAGTCAGTCCGAAAAATTGGGAAAACTTTGAAAGTGTCCCCAAGTGCAGTCACAAAAACCATCAAGCGCTACAAAGAAACTGGCTCACATGCAGACCGCCCCAGGAAAGGAAGACCAAGAGTCACCTCTGCTGCGGAGGATAAGTTCATCCGAGTCACCAGCCTCAGAAACCGCAGGTTAACAGCAGCACAGATTAGAGACCGGGTCAATGACACACAGAGTTCTAGCAGCAGACACATCTCTAGAACAACTGTTAAGAGGAGACTGTGTGGATCAGGCCTTCATGGTAGAATCTGCTAGGAAACCACTGCTAAGGACAGGCAACAAGCAGAAGAGACTTGTTTGGGCTAAAGAACACAAGGAATGGACATTAGACCAGTGGAAATCTGTGCTTTGGTCTGATGAGTCCAAATTTGAGATCTTTGGTTCCAACCACCGTGTCTTTGTGCGACGCAGAAAAGGTGAACGGATGGACTCTACATGCCTGGTTCCCACTGTGAAGCATGGAGGAGGAGGTGTGATGGTGTGGGGGTGCTTTGCTGGTGGCACTGTTGGGGATTTACTCAAAATTGAAGGCATACTGAACCAGCATGGCTACCACAGCATCTTGCAGCGGCATGCTATTCCATCCGGTTTGCGTTTAGTTGGACCATCATTTATTTTTCAACATGACAATGACCCCAAACACAACTCCAGGCTGTGTAAGCGCTATTTGACCATGAAGGAGAGTGATGGGGTGCTGCGCCAGATGACCTGGCCTCCACAGTCACCGGACCTGAACCCAATCGAGATGGTTTGGAGTGAGCTGGACCGCAGAGTGAAGGCAAAAGGGCCAACAAGTGCTAAGCATCTCTGGAAACTCCTTCAAGACTGTTGGAAGACCATTTCAGGTGACTACCTCTTGAACTTCATCAAGAGAATGCCAAGAGTGTGCAAAGCAGTAATCAAAGCAAAAGGTGGCTACTTTGAAGAACCTAGAATATGACATATTTCTTAGTTGTTTCACACCTTTTTGTTATGTATATAATTCCACATGTGTTAATTCATAGTTTTGATGCCTTCAGTGTGAATCTACAATTTTCATAGTCATGAAAATAAAGAAAACTCTTTAAATGAGAAGGTGTGTCCAAATTTTTGGTCTGTACTATATATATATATATATATAAAAAAATATATATATATATACATATATATATCCATAAAAGAAGTTTCAGGCAGCACTCCTGTCGTTTTACTCAGCCGTAGCTGTGTGGTGCCGGCGGTGGTCCCTCGATTCGAGACGTAAAACAATGAAGAAAATCCGCAGCACTCCTTGAAGTGTAGAAAAAATGTGTAGTTTTATTCACACATGTCAAATGAGACAACGTTTCGGTTCTCTCACAGAACCTTTTTCAAGTCAAGTGAACATAAAGTGCATAAGTGCTAGTATAAATACATCATCACATTGTAATCAATTAGTCATCAACCAATACAAAATCAGTGCACTCCCATATTTAGGGCATGTTACAATTCATTCCTTCTCTCTCTGTGCCTAGATAGAGACTAATCACAGTGCTTCTCCATTCATGATTCACATTTACTACATACAAGTGCCAAAATTAAAGTGCAAAGTGCAATATAAACCCTATTTCCTAAGTTACCTTGCTGTGGTTATATATGAAGGAACAGGAGGAGATGGCGTCTGAACTTGTGTGGAGGCACGCCCCCGCTCGCGTCTCTCCCTCCTCAGTGCGCATGTGTCAATTCCATCCCCACTGACAACGCAGTACATAACCTCTCTGCGTCATCCGAAGGCGGAGATCTAACGTCATGACGTCAGATCCACTCCGTCAGCCACCACCACGCACGCATGCGTGCCAGTAAGCCGCGGCAGTGATCCACGCCAAGTCATAGATCTCTTCCGCCATTTTACTCTAGGGCAATCGTTTGGGCATTGTCTTGCGCCTTTAACTCCTTCTGTTCCTTCTTGCCTCTTACCAACCAGCAAAGGTAAAGGCTTGAACCATATTTTCAAAAAGAGCATAGAATATTCTATCATGAATTCCCCAGGTTTGATATTGCTAGAAAAATTGATACACAATTGATCATTGCGGAACAGAATGGTGTCATAGATAAACAACTTAAAGAGTTTTTGGTGGTGAAATCTCCGGTTACGCCGACTATATATGTATTACCCAAAATACATAAAAGGCTGATCGACCCCCCAGGTCGGCCAATAATTTCTGGCAGGAATTCGATTCTCTCAAACATTAATGTCTTTCTTGACAAAATGTTGAGGGAATATGCGTTGGGTGCAAGATCATATATTAGGGATACTGGGGATTTCATCACCAAAATTAGTGGGACACGGATCCCGCCAGGGGCGATTGTAGCATCTTTTGACATTGTGTCATTATACACCTCGATCAATCACGAAAAGGGCTTGAGGGCTGTAGCGGAGATGTTGCAAGGTTCAGAACATCCCGCTGCAGTTCAGCAGTTTGTACTGACACTATTGGAGTTGTCCCTAAGGAACAATTATTTTGAGTTCCAGGGGCAGTTCTATTTGCAGGTAAGGGGTGCGGCAATGGGGTCCAATGCCGCGCCCACTTACGCAAATATATTTGTACGGTCATTTGAGGAGCGTCTCGTCTATGTATCTCCCCACTTCAATCGGGTTTTGACGTGGTGGAGATACATAGACGACATTTTCCTCATCTGGACCGGCACCATGGATCAGCTGATGGACTTTCACGCATTTTTGAACTCCCTTGATCGGGAGATCCAATTTACGTTAACGGCATCGGCTGACCGGGTCCAGTTTCTGGATACACAGGTGTATATTGAGGATGAACAACTACACATGGATTTGAATGTTAAACCCACCGATAAGAATACATTGTTACATTTTACGAGTGGACACCCTAGGAGAATGGTGAATTCTTTGCCATATAGTCAAATGTTGAGAGTGCGGAGAATAGTTGATAAGGACGAAAATATGACTTCAGCATTGTCTAAAATGCAACAATCCTTCATAACTAGGGGGTACCCCAGTGGGTTAGTGAAGAAACATGCTGATAGAGCAAGGGATATCCCTAGAAGGGAACTATTGATGTTGAAACCAAGACAGGCCAATGACAGATTACCGTTTGTGTCAACTTATAATGAATTGAGCCCCAATATTGAAAAAATAGTGAGACGCCATTGGGGGCTGCTTAGCAGTGGACATCCCAACATAGAGGCCTTTAAACAACAGCCTATGATGGCATATAAAAGAGCGGGCAATATTAGGGATAAAGTGGTGCGTTCCAGATTGCCCGAAAAGGGTCAGTTGAGACAGACTTTTTTGAAGACGAAGCGCTTGGGATCTTTCCCGTGTCTGGGATGCGTTAATTGCAAACTGATGCAAAAAGGATCAGCGTTTGCGCATCCAGACACGGGAGAAATCTTCAAGATAAGGCATTATCTCACATGTGATTCAGCATGGGTGATATATGTTTTATGGTGTCCATGCAAGATGTTATATGTGGGCGAAACCACATGCGATGTAAAAACTAGGTTGAATAACCACAGACAATCTATCAGGAATAAAAGACGAGATTTGCCCGTATCGAAACATTTTGCCGAAAAAAATCATAAAGAGAGTGAGTTGAGATTCATGCTTTTGGATCATGTAAAACCATTGGACAGAGGAGGGGACCGTTTAACCATCTTAAAGAAAACTGAGCTTAGATGGATTTTTCGGTTAGATACTCTGAAACCCAAAGGGTTAAATGTCGAATTTAGGGTGACAGGAGGGATGGTTGGATAATGCCCTTTCACTGATCTGACTTCTGTGTGTATTCAGTATAATGTATGGGGTGGACCCAATGGATGTTACAAGACGAATTCATGATAGAATATTCTATGCTCTTTTTGAAAATATGGTTCAAGCCTTTACCTTTGCTGGTTGGTAAGAGGCAAGAAGGAACAGAAGGAGTTAAAGGCGCAAGACAATGCCCAAACGATTGCCCTAGAGTAAAATGGCGGAAGAGATCTATGACTTGGCGTGGATCACTGCCGCGGCTTACTGGCACGCATGCGTGCGTGGTGGTGGCTGACGGAGTGGATCTGACGTCATGACGTTAGATCTCCGCCTTCGGATGACGCAGAGAGGTTATGTACTGCGTTGTCAGTGGGGATGGAATTGACACATGCGCACTGAGGAGGGAGAGACGCGAGCGGGGGCGTGCCTCCACACAAGTTCAGACGCCATCTCCTCCTGTTCCTTCATATATAACCACAGCAAGGTAACTTAGGAAATAGGGTTTATATTGCACTTTGCACTTTAATTTTGGCACTTGTATGTAGTAAATGTGAATCATGAATGGAGAAGCACTGTGATTAGTCTCTATCTAGGCACAGAGAGAGAAGGAATGAATTGTAACATGCCCTAAATATGGGAGTGCACTGATTTTGTATTGGTTGATGACTAATTGATTACAATGTGATGATGTATTTATACTAGCACTTATGCACTTTATGTTCACTTGACTTGAAAAAGGTTCTGTGAGAGAACCGAAACGTTGTCTCATTTGACATGTGTGAATAAAACTACACATTTTTTCTACACTTCAAGGAGTGCTGCGGATTTTCTTCATTATACATATATATATATATATATATATATATATATTAAGAAAAATCGGACAGCACTCCAGACGGTTTCTTCAGTAAAACAAGTAGTGTTTAATCACCCATATAGTGGCAGCAATAAAAGCGGCTTTTGGCTTGAGAAAGGCTCATGTAGAGCCGAAACTTCGCTTTTTTTGCTGCCACCATATGGGTGATTAAACACTACTTGTTTTACTGAAGAAACCGTCTGGAGTGCTCTCCGATTTTTTTTATTGTCTACTAGTGGGTAAGCTCCAGTTACCATACTTGGACTTTGCATCCACTTTTGTTTGCTCTATAGGTGGTGCTGCCGGTAGTTTTTTTCACTATATATATATATATATATATATATAAAAGGGAGAAGTAGGACTGCACTCCAGGATAGCGATAAAAAACTGTGGTTTATTCACCCATATTATGGCAAATCTTGCGACGTTTCGGCTCACAAGAGCCTTTCTCAAGCATGGAACAAGTCAAAGTGAAGGCATATAAAAGCAGTTTTACAAAGTGTCCAACCCATCAGGGTGTGACTACAATCAATTTAAATTACATACATCTGATACATGTGAGTAAAAAAAGTGCATTGTGCATAAAGTGACAGGTGCCATATAATCTATAGCTTCAAAGCTATCCCCCAGCGTGGGACCAAGCGTACATAATGCTTTATATCAATTACATTATTAGTTACATGAGTGATAATATATTGAGTGATAGATGAGGATCCTAGAAATACGACCTTAGGTAGCCATGGGGCCCACATATACCATCGTGTTCGTCGCGCGTCTCCAACTCTTCATTGCGTATGACCAAACTGACATCATCATATGCGTCATGGTGCAGGTTTCATGCGCATGCGTTCTAAATATTCATCATGCGGCCGCCATTTTGCTTAAGGGAAACATGCCCTATTATTCCGTTGGTGTTCTGTGCCTAACTGCTATCTGGATACGGACACTCACGGCTCTCTGGTCTGGTGTCCCGCCTGAGAAGTCGGGATCCCGGTCCAGATGCTGGGACAAGTAGGAGATCCCTACAGCGGTCTTATATCTTTGCCATATAATTTGTATCCAGATAGCAGTTAGGCACAGAACACCAACGGAATAATAGGGCATGTTTCCCTTAAGCAAAATGGCGGCCGCATGATGAATATTTAGAACGCATGCGCATGAAACCTGCACCATGACGCATATGATGATTAGTGTTGAGCGGCATGTCCCATATTCGAATTCGCGAAATTTCGCGAATATTCAAAAGAATATTCGGAAAATATTCGCGAATATTCGAATTCGTTATTATTTCGCATATGCGATAATTCGAATTTTCGCATCGCATAATACATATTATGAGATGCAAAATTCGCATGTGCGCTAATGAAATCGCCTTACGAAGATTCGCAACTCAATTCAATCACTAATGTAAGAATGCAAAGCCCTTTGCCTCTGTTCTGGGACGTGCCGATATTTGCCTGTGCGCTAATAAAATCGCCTTACAAAGATTTGCGCCTCAATCACTTTCTAGGCAATGTGAATAAGATCTGAGCTTTTGGACTTTTGTGAATCAATCGAGATACAGTGGGGGGTGATGACTGTAGTTGACAGAGTACAGATCAATGTAATCTGTAAGGTGGAAACTAAAATAAAAAATACGAATATTCGTAAATCGAATTTTACGAAGTTCGAAGTATTCGCGAATATGGTGCTATACTATATACATGCACAGGCCTTTGCCTCTCTGTTCTGGGGACAAGTGTAGATATTCGCATATGCGCTAATAAAATCGCCTTACGAAGATTCACACCTCAATCACTTTCTAGGCAATGTGAGTAAGATCTGAGCTTTTGGACTTTTGGGAATCAATCGAGATACAGTGGGGGGTGATGACTGTAGTTGACAGAGTACAGATCAATGTAATCTGTAAGGTGGAAACTAAAATAAAAAATACGAATATTCGTAAATCGAATTTTACGAAGTTCGAAGTATTCGCAAATATGGTGCTATACTATATGAATGCACATGCACAGGCCTTTGCCTCTCTGTTCTGGGGACAAGTGTAGATATTCGCATCTGCGCTAATAAAATCGCCTTACGAAGATTCGCAACTCAATTCAATCACTAATGTATGAATCATACATTAGTGATTGAATTGAGTTGCGAATCTTCGTAAGGCGATTTTATTAGCGCACATGCGAATATCTACACGTCCCCAGAACAGAGAGGCAAAGGCCTGTGCATTCATATAGTATGTATTTCTAGGATCCTCATCTATCACTCAATATATTATCACTCATGTAACTAATAATGTAATTGATATAAAGCATTATGTACGCTTGGTCCCACGCTGGGGGATAGCTTTGAAGCTATAGATTATATGGCACCTGTCACTTTATGCACAATGCACTTTTTTTACTCACATGTATCAGATGTATGTAATTTAAATTGATTGTAGTCACACCCTGATGGGTTGGACACTTTGTAAACTGCTTTTATATGCCTTCACTTTCACTTGTTCCATGCTTGAGAAAGGCTCTTGTGAGCCGAAACGTCGCAAGATTTGCCATAATATGGGTGAATAAACCACAGTTTTTTATCACTATCCTGGAGTGCAGTCCTACTTCTCCTTTTTCTGTATTATTGGGTATTGCCGTTGCCCTATCTTGGACCCTGCACCCACGTTCTGGCTGGTGCTCCTACTGGACTTTTCTTTCTCTCTCTCTCTCTCTCTATATATATATATATATATATATATATATATATATTTATCAAATTTTAACTTACCTAGGATACTCAGCTCTGGACATAAACTGTTGGCCACAGTCTGACTACTTTCCACATAGGCTATCTGTAACCCAACAACCCCCCCCCCCCCTTTTTTCTGATGTATTAGACTTCATTTAGCCTCACCTTATAGCTGACCAATCTACCTGTGTCTTCATACCCCTTTCCCTCCCATCACTAATGTGTTCTTCTTTTCTTTTAGTGACTCTTGTGACCAAGGTTTGTCAGTGACCGAAACGTCAAGAAAACAGCCACAATTTAATTATTGGCAATTGTTTCATGTTTGCTTTTTTAGGGGAGGATTTGTCACAATAATAAGAACAACTTTATTTTGCGTACAAGCCTTGATAGTGCGGTGGTATTTCTCTTATTACTCATGCAAATCACATGATTAGTATTTAGCATCAGGATTTGATCATGAAAAAGCAGGAGTGGATCCAAAACACAGAACAGATGGAAATATTTTCATCACATTTTATCTCTGTTTTGGATCCACTCCTGTTTTTGCCTAACAAATACTGATCAAATGTTGACTAAATATACTTTATAGGAGCTGTCTCCATGTCCTTATTTTGTTCCACTAAAGAGTCATTTAGACACAGCTCTTGCAGGGGCGCGCAGCGTTTTTTTTTTTTTTTTTTTCATTAATGAAGGCTGCTGTATGCTTTTATTTTGGTTTAGCTAGGGGTTTGCTATGACTGTTGGTGGCCTTCACAATGAAGTGCATGTGTGTGACCTGTTACCTGCCTTTCATTCTGCTGCATAGTAACTGTTTTGCTACCAGAAAGGACTAACTAGGCACCAGGAATGATGCCAGAACTGCTCAATAATGATTTTATGATAATAACTAGGTCAATGCAAAAAAGTGACCCAGCATTTTGCTAAGGGTCTTCTTCTAAAGCTTATGCTGCCTTCAGATAGGACACCATATAACCGGCGACAGATTATCTTTAAACATGATGGTTTGAGGGTCCTGTCACAGATTTCACATTTGTGTGCAAGAGTTCCTTGTCATGCCATGTTCTGATTCACATCCTCTCAAGTGGCCCAATTGTTGCAAAACATGCACCATATGTCACACGCATGCATCTCTTGCAACATTTTTATGCCACCAAACTGGCTTAACAGACTTGATAAATGTCCCTCTAATTAGGAGTATTCAAATCACAAGAAATGATCACATTACTTCGCATTGATAGAGAGTATCTGTAGCCATTACAATGCTGCTTATGCATTCTCCGTGATCCTGGGGCCAGAACCTCCAGATTTCGAGCCATAGAAAATCCGATTTCACATCTAGTGAATTTTAAATTGTTTACTTTATCTTAAAACACTATTTCAGATGGAATAATTTGATGCTCTAGGCCACAGAATTGCCCTCTAGAACCATACCTGTCTCATAGACTCGCTGGGCAGCCCTGTGCTGTATAATCTTCAGACATATCTTGATATAATTTAATTGTCAAACTTTCAGCTCAGCGAAAGAACAGAGGAAAAAAAAGACTGCCATGAATAAAAGAGAGGGAGAGCGGTTTTATCTGTTCAAAGAAGAGGAGAGATCTGAAACCCCAGGACTGTGTTTCTCTGTGAAATTCCTACCACAGTACATCCTGAAGCACTAGCTGTTAGTCTGACCCTTGTGTTACCTCACACAGCTGGAAAGTCCTTGTCACAATCTTCCCTCTGGGTCTTCAGAGTTATTCTCAGTCACACCTTTCCCTTTCTGTCTATACACATTCAACACCTTTGTTCTAACACTGGGAATTGCTCAGACACTTCATTCTAAGCTACCATTTCAACTTAACTTCTTCCTTCACAATTAAATACCCAAAAAGATATGGTTACCCATAACGTGCACACACGATTAGGGTTACTCTGAAAATGGAAACTTCCCAGATAGCTCAGTTTGACTGTATTTTTCCTATAGCACAAAGTCTAATAAGAAAACAGATCTTTGGGAAAGATTAAAGTTTTTTCCCCAAAAGTTTAATATTAATGACCTATCCGTAGTATGGGTCATCAATATTAGATTTGTGGGGGTCTGACTCTCGGCACCCCTGCCGATCAGGTCGCGGCACTCTTTAGTGAATGCTTTAGCCTCTTTCTAGGCCTGTGACATCACATTCATTGGTCACATGGCCTAGGTGCACTTCAGCCCCATTCAAGTGGAATTGAATTGAATCTGTGGAATAGACTATGTCAGGACGTGGTCACAGCAGGAACATCTAAAAGGGCAGTGGCGTACACACAATCCATGGGGCCCCGGTGCAAAATGGATCCATGGGGCCACCTCCCCATCGCCACCCCCAACCTGCCGCCGCTACCGCCCCAACCTGTCTCCATCCCCCACAACCTGCCACCGCCCCCCCCAAACTGCCCTCCACAGATCCACCATAAGTGCCCTCCACAGATCCCCCATAAATGCCCTCCACAGATCCCCCATAAGTGCCCTCCACAGATCCCACATAAGTGCCTGGCTTCTAATAATTTATCAGTTGGGAGGGAGGAGGTGGGGACACTGGGGGCAGGGCCGGTGCAGTGCCCGGCACTGTGCACACACCGGGGACAGCTCCTATCTTCTGGGAGTTCTGCTGCAGCCTGCAGGACATTTTTCTCCACGGACGGTCATGGCCCAGCTCCTCCCCGCGCTTCTTCTGCTGCTGCTGAGATCCAGAGCATGGAGCAGCGGCTGTCAGGGCAGCGGGGCGGGCACATGGGCCATGCACTGCAGGGGTCCACGAGCCGGCATCTCTCCCTGAGCTCCCTCAGTCATGTGCCTCCTGCCCCGCATCCCTGCTTCATTCATAAGGTGGGAGGAGCAGGCAGGCGGGGCAGGAGGCGCATGACGGAGATTTTTCTGACACTGACTGCTGGGCGCTGGCATTTTGCCAGAAGCTTGAGCAGGGCCACAAATAATTGCTGCGCAGCCGCCCACCCACGCAGATTAGTTAGAGGGAACACTGACTGCAGGGGCAAGGGGGGTCCACAGGTGGCCGGGACCCCTGTATGTACGCCACTGTAAAAGGGTTTAGACTAATTCTTAAAAGTAAAAACATGACATTAATGCCTATGAAAATGTGTAGAAATCTGAGTCTCACTCCTCTTTTTCTAAAATTCAGGTACCTTCTCATTCCTTGGTTGAGCTTGATGGACATGTCTTTTTTAACTTTATCAACTATGCCAGTGAAAGAGCTTGGGCTGCAATACCAGTCTCAACCATTATACAATGAAAAGCGATGTGCTTGGTAAACTGCGAGGTGGTCTCAGTGCTCGCCTGAACACCTCAGCCTCTTCAAACAGCTGATCAGCTTGGGAACAGATATCAATTACCTATTTTGAGAATAGGTCATCAATATTAAACTCCCTTTAATGATTGGGTAGAATGTTGGGATAAATTGATTTATGTAGATTAACTTTATCTTGTATCGTCTGGACAATTTATCATGTATATTTTTCATGTTTCAATAAGCTTTATAACATTTAAAAGGGCTGATAAAAGCTTCCAACACCTGTAAAATGAAATATATTGGGCCCCATTCTTACAAATAAATAAATTTCCATTATAAAATTTTATATATAGTTGTGCTGAGCAACAGCAAGAGACACTATAAGCACCAACAGACACACAGTGCCATACATTGCACCAATGCAAACTGCTCATACAGGGGCAATATACATATGGAGAAGAAAGCTCTGTGTAAATGAGTTTGCAATTAGAGATGTGCAAATTTCTCAAAAACTCGATTTGTGGCGAAATGCATTAGAATTCATTTATTATTTTTTTCATTGCAAAATATCGGCAATGTAATTTTTGTCTATGCGCATTCGCAAAATATGCGCGGCCTACTACAGCAACTGGGTTTCCACCAGAACGAAGTTGGATGCGATCAGAAAAGATGGTTGGCAACAATTTTTGCGACGTTGAAGAAGAATTTCTGATCACTGTAAGTAATTTGACATTAAAACAGTGTATTTGATTACATTTCACATGCATGTTTTAACAATCTCTGTATATGCAGATCGAGTGTTTAAAAAAAGCGCCTAATGATGTGATTTATTTTTTCGCTGTACACACAACTTTAGATTTTATAAGGTCTCATAAGATATTATTGATTGGTGCATTAAGTATTGTTGTGAGAACTTGCCACTCCAGTACAGGCCCCAAAAATTAGCCAATAAGCATTCACCTGACAGCGCACAACTTTGTAGGATTCTGTGGCTGGAGGTACATTATTCGGTCACAGGGCAAAAATGTAACTGTCGGCCAGTACAGGCCCCAAAAATTTGCCAATAGGCATTCACCTGACAGCAAAGAACTTTGGATTCTGTGGCTGGAGGTACATTAGGCGTTCTCAGGATAAATATGTCACTGTAGGCCAGTACAGACCCCAAAAATTAGCCAATAGGCATTCACCTGACAGCAACGAACTTTGGATTCTTTGGCTGGAGGTACATTAGGCGTTCACAGGATAAATATGTAACTGTAGACCAGTACAGGCCTAAAAAATTAGCCAATAGGTGTTCACCTGACAGCAAAGAACTTTGGATTCTGTGGCTGGAGGTACATTAGGCGTTCACAGGATAAATATGTAACTGTCGGCCAGTACAGGCCCCAAAAAATAGGCATTTAATGGACATAAAAGGCCTTTTATGCCGCTGTATTTACCTAAGACAGGGGCCATAATTTGTTCTGGGTGGTAGTGGATATTTGTGGGCTATCATGAGGAATTTCAATCAAACATGGTCAACTTGTCACATATGAGGTAGTCCACACTGTCGTGAGCTAGGCGAGTGCGCTTATTGGTCATGATCCCCCCCTGCTGCGCTGAACGTCCTTTCGGACAAGCCAACAGTTCCATGGCAAATTGCGCCAGCTCTGGACACAGGTCAAACCTGCACACCCAGTAGTCAAGGGGTTCATTGCTTCTCAGAGCGCCCTCTTCTTCCATGCGCTGTTGGATTGGTACCCGCAACTGTTTCTTTGTGAGTTGAAATTCCTCTGCCAGCACCCGCAAAAGCAGAATGCAGCATTTTTCGAAGCAAGGCCTGGAATTGCTGCATTATGACAGCCCTCTGTGATGGAGGTAACATTTCTGCCATTTTGTGTTTGTACTGGGGGTCTAAGTACGTTGCCACCCAGTACTGGTCCTTGCCCTTTATGCTTTTTATACGGGGGTCCCACTTTAAACACTGGAACATGACGGCCCCCATTTGCCCTAAACTGGAAGCGGTGGAGTGGCCTGGCTCCTGCTCATCATCCAGGATAATGTCGTCCTCGTTCTCCTCCCCCCATCCACGGACAACACCAGGGATCCCAGAAACGTTTAGCGCATGCTCTTCTTGCTCCTTCTCCGCCCCTGCACCATCCTCCTATGACTCGTCTTCAGACTCCTGTTGTTGACTGGTCTCAGATGGAGTAGGCCCCCCTGGGAATTCATCCAGCATTGCGACTTCCTCATCTTCCTGCTCCTGCTCCTTGACAGCTTGATCAATGACGCAATGCACGCTCCAGAAAGAAGGCATAAGGTATGATGTCACTGATGGCACCCTGGCTTTGACTGACCAGTTTGGTAATCTCATCAAATGGCCGCAGAAGTCTGCATGTGTTGCCATGAGCAGCCACTTGCGCGGTAAAAAAAAAAAAAACAAGCTTCCCAGAACTTGTCCTGCCGCAGGTTCGTACAGGTAGTCATTTACTGCATGTTTCTGCTGGAGCAGGCTATCAAGCATATATAAGGTGGAGTTCCATCGCGTCGGGCAGTAACAATTCAGACATCTGACGGGTAGGTGGTGTCACCGCTAAATGTCAGCAAGGCGAGCCATGGCTATGTAAGATCTTCTAAAATGGCCAGAGATTTTCCTGGCCTGCCGCAAGACTTTCTGGACACCGGGGTATTTAGCAAAGAATCGCTGCACGACTAAGTTCAGGATGTGTGCCATGCACAGCACGTGTGTCATTTTGCCCTGTTTCAGTGCACTTAGCAGATTGGTACCGTTTACCAACTGTCAAATTGAGTGCGGTTAGCCACTCATCTGCCTGTGACAGCAAAGCTGAAAGGAGTGCAGGACCGGTGTGGCTCTTGGCTTCCAGGCACAACAGACGTAGCACAGCATGGCAGCATCTCACTTGGCACGTCAAATAGGTTCTGGGGATCTTGGGGGGGCGCAGCGGAAGAGACGGTAGCAGCGGAAAAGGAGGAGTCAGCCGAGGAGGAGAGGGAGGATGGAGTAGGAGGAGGAGAAGAAGAGGCAAAGCTGCATACAATCCGTGGCGGTAACACCAAATCTACACAGGTGCCTAGGGTTGCATGCTTGACGGCCGTCAGAAGGTTCACCCAGTAGGCAGTAAAAGTTATGTACCTTCCCTGCCCGTGTTTGCTAGGCCATGTGTCTGTGGTCAGATGTATCTTGGCACCGACACTGTGTGCCAGAGATACATTCACTTGCCACTGAATGGGGGCATATAGCTCTGGAATGCCCTTCTGGGAGAAATATTCCCTTCCGGGGACCTTCCATTGCGGTGTTCCAATGGCCACAAATCTTCGAAAGGCCTCAGAGTCCACCGTTTTATATGGCAGTAGTTGGCTGCCTAGCAGTTCTGACAAGGCAGCGGTCAGACGTTGGGCAAGACGGTTATCCGGCATCATCATCTTTTTTCGCTTGAACATTTGGGGCAAGGAAGCCTGCATTTTGCCAGATGTATGTGACGACGGCATAGTGGAAGGTGGAGTGGAGGATAACTGGGAGGAGAGAGGAGAAGGAGAAGAGGCAGGACGGTGATCGCCGGGAGTGTGCCTTTGTGGGTTCTGACGGTGTTGCTCCCACTGGGCTCGGCGATGGGATGCTAGGTGCCCTCTTTAGGCGGTCGTTTCTAGGTGAGTGTTGGGCTTACTGCGACATATGCGTTGACAGCACAGGCTGCAGATGGCAACACTATTGTCAGCAGCGGACATATTAAAAAAAAGTAAGGAAATTGACAGGCACTCTATATCTGGTTTTTAAAGATATTTATTGTTGGATATTATACAGAGTTTTTATTCAATAAAAAAATTTAAAAATGTTTGGGGTTTTGTTTCGTTTGTTGGTATTGGAATTAGGGTATTGAAAGGTGTGATCTGAAAAAAAGAGCACCACGCCAGGGAGTAATCTGGGAGAGCCACTATTACTTCTGTACAACTTTCCTATCTTTTTACCAAACTATAGTAGAGCTCCCCACTTCTACAACCATGGATATCTGGCATTATATAGAAAACCAACGACAAAGAGTAGAAACGTTCACTTTGGATAACCATACACACACAAATATTGAACAACAAAGAGAAAAATCCATAACAGAAACTTTCAGAGAACTAGAAAATGTACTAACGAAACAGCTCAGACAAAGATGGGAGATAAATCAGTAATAATATAGGTTGGCTCACAGTATTTTTGCATAAATGTTTTATTAGTACACTAAATCAAATATTAAAAATTAGCTAGCTTTGTGCCATCATATCAGCATACATACATGAATAAATGTGTACAAATAGGTTAATATGTGCGGAGCTCACGCACAAACCTAGATGATTGGAGTACTCCTAAGAATAGGACCAAGTAGCTACAGTGAGGCTGCGAGAGATATTCACTTGAATTGAACCGCTTGAATGTCCAGGGCATAAGTATCAATTTGCCAGATAGTTGAAACAAAAGTTGCAAAACGTCTTTGCTGTAGTTGCCACAGGAAAGGTTCTCTATTCAAATGTCCTGTAACAAATCATAACCGCACTTATTTGGCGATGTTCCACTTACTATTTGCTTGTGGAGCAAGACTTCAGACCCGCTCGCTCAGCGTCTCACTCCCTCAGCGTCCCACGTGTCCAGCCAGATAGTCGATCGCTGGTTGATGACGCAGACGCCTGAAGCCGTCAAGCCCACGGAAGCTGGTTGAGCTGAGCTGGTAATTGCCTGAACCTGTCAGGCCAGCGGCAGTGGATGCAACAGGATTTTACCTTAAGTTTGCGGTAATGTTGAATATAATGTCCTAGGTTTTTGATCCACTTTAGGGATAGTTGGTAAATGGTAAATCCCTCAATCTATACCTTGAACAAGACATAATACCGAAAGGTCTCCAACTATACAAATCGCCAGCACACGATTTGTGTAATGAGGAATTCACAAAAAAATGGGAATTACTTCTAAAAACCCAATCTAAAGCCCTAATACAAATTATAATCAAAAGGAGAACACAAATCCTAGAAGAAATCAACACAAAAATTAATCACACAAAAAAACATAGATAAATTACCACAAAATGAAGAATTCACCTACTGGCAACACAGAATTTGCAAAAATCTAGGCACCATAGAACAAGACATTATCAACACGAAAAGTAGAAAAATTAAAAATCCTATAAAAACAATTACTCTCATACCTGAAACCCCTCAACCCAACAAAACCTACAAAACACCAACTGACAACTCAGAACTTATACAATACAACATACCTACCAACAATAAATATGAGACACTGTCTAATCCTCATTTTTTAGACAAGACACCGCCTCACCACAGAATCCGCACAAGATCAACAAGACAATCACCACCAATTCAAAGACACAACCACTACACACCACCAAACCACAAATACAATCTAAGATACAGAGAAATCAACCAAGACTGTCACCAGGACTATCACAACCAGAAACCAATACACTCACGGAACACATACCAGGACCATCAAAAACACAACACATACCCACAGTATCAACCCCAAACACAAAACCAAAAAAGAAGACTATACGAAGAGGACAAGGGAAAAAAAAGACAGAAGAAACTACAAAACTTAATCAATGAAGATGCCAATACTGTTGTCAACCTAAGCCCCGCTACACTCACACCAACACAAATTAATTTGCTCAATAAAGGACTGAAATTTGCGCCCTCAGCCAAACTAAACAAATTTGACACCTTTATTGGAATCGAAAAATTCATACGTAAACTATGCCTTAAGAAATACTTTATAAAAAACCCAATATTGCCAAACCACAACCCACCCACCCTGTATCAACATACTCAGTTAAAACAAAATTCCAAAAAATACCCCAGACAAGAAATAGGACAAGAAATCTCGACCTTTAGAAAAAGTGTAGAAACCGACCTAAGGAAACTAAAAGAAACAACAAAAAGAAAAAATAATCTAAATCCACAAGAAATTTTAGCAATAAAACAACTCCAAAAGAAAGAAAATATTATTATTAGACCTGCAGACAAAGGAGGGGCCACAGTTATCCTAGACCTAGAAAAATACGATAATGAGTGCAAACAACAACTCTCAGACAAAACCACATGCAAAACATTAACAAAAGACCCAATCAATGAATTCAATATCACACTAAAAGAATATGCCAAAAAAGGATTAGATAAAGGTCTCCTACATGAACAAGAATATACCTATATAACCACCACTCAGGAAAGACTACCCATATTTTATTGCATCCCAAAAATACACAAAAACCCAACCGACCCCCCAGGAAGACCTATCATCTCAGGTATGGGATCCTTTACATCTAACCTATCCCAATACATCGACCAATTACTACAACCAATAGTCAAACAAACCCCATCCTACATCAAAGACACCACTCAAATCATCCAAATAATAGAAAACCTAAAATTCGAACCCCATTGGACCCTTGGAACCCTTGATGTAAATTCATTATACACAATAATAGATCATGACCAAGGAACTGACGCTCTAAAAAAACAATTAGAACGTAACGGACAACTAAAAGAAACCCAAATGCAATACATAGTGGAAGGAGTTAAATACATACTGTCCCACAACTACTTTGCATATGAATCGGACCATTATCTCCAAACAAGAGGTACCGCCATGGGTACTAGGTTCGCACCCAGTTATGCCAATCTGTTCATGGCTCAGTGGGAACACCAACACATCACACCCAGACTGGGGGAGGACCTAGAACTCTGGTGGAGATACATAGACGACATTATATTCATATGGAACAATATTCCAATATTAGCAAAAAAGAAATAACCTTTTTAGATTTAACAATAAAAATCACAACCAATCATTTGGAATGCTCCACATTTCAAAAAGAAGTATCCAAAAACAATTACATACTATACTCCGGCTGCCACCTACTCAATATCCCAACTGGACAATTTAGGCGCATAAAAATAAATTGCACAACAGATACAGCAGTTGAAGAAGAGGCTCAAAAAATGAAAGAACAATTCCTAATTAAGAAATACCCACCGCACCTTTTGGACACATCATTATCCAAAGTAAGAAACATGGAGAGGAGGGACTTCTTTGAACCACCACCCAGGTAAACAGATAAAAAGAAAGAATCCAATGACCTAATAAGAATAATACTCCCATACAATACCCAACAAAAAAAAGTGGAAGCCATTATCAAAAAACACTGGCATTACATTCTTAAAGACAAGATAGTCGGCCCCCTCTTAACAAGCACACCACAGATTGTCTACACCAAAGCCCCCAATCTAGCACTAAAAGTGGCACCAATCGTAAAAAAATCACAAAAAGACACAAAACAAAGACACGCCACAATAATTGGTTCAACCTGAAAGGCTTCTACAGATGTGGACGATGCAATTACTGCAAAAACACCAAATTCCCTAAAAAAAAAATAGAAATTTCTTCAAAAACAAATAAATTCTCCTATCAAATAAACGAATTCCTATCCTGCGACACATCAAACGTAATTTACATAATCAAAATCCCCTGCAATAAACAATACATAGGAAGAACCAAAAGATCATTGAAAAAAAAGAATATCAGAACACAAATACAATATCAAAAATTGCTACGAAAAACACACGTTATCAAATCACTACAAAATTCATCACAACAAAGATGCAAGACAAATGACATTTGCTGCCTTCGAAAAAGTAGAAATTAGTTGGACAGGAGGCGACCATATATCCAAAATGTCAAGACAAGAATCATGTAGAATCTATGACTTCGAAACAATAATACCAGACGGACTAAACGCAGAACTTGAACTATTTGGATTTCTATAAATCTAATCACATTACTGGGGCACCCACCCACGTTGACAGACAGACGAGTGTCCGGCTGTTTACCAGCACCTCGTCCGTTCCTTGATATGGGTATTCCACCCCAACTTAAAACATCAAATATACACAAACATCTAATTATACAACCCCCTATTTATACACTCCTTATATATATATATATATACCAATCAATGTTACCGCTCACACCTAAGAGGTCAGATAACCCTATATCCTAACATAATAAACCATAAACCACAACAAAAAAAGTTTAAAAAAAACATGCTAAACACAAAAACCCCATCAACCAGGACAACCTTTATTATTCCCCCCCCCCCCCACACACACTTCAAAAATTTAATAGGAAGGCAAGAACAACACAAATAAACAAAAACGCACATAGCCCAAAAAAGTTTTGTATACCAAATAAACACAAGAGCATAAATGCTCAATTCCTAAAAATCAAAACACCATATTATATAAAAATCAAGAAACAAATCCCCAAAAAAAGAGACCAAAGAAATCACAAAATATCCAAATCCAATCAAACAATATGGACATAGACAATATAAAGAAAATATAAACAAAGACATGAAATAAAGGAAACAAACATACTTTTTTCCTACATAAAAAATATTCCTACCATTCCTACCAACACCAGGGAAGGGAAGACATCAACTTAAAGGGGAAGTGCATACAACTCAAACCCTGTGCACACCAAACAGAGAATGTGCACATATATAAACACACATTGCCTAAGGCAACCGCATGCATTGACAGTGAGCCGCCTAGCAACAAGCTCAGGCTGCTACACTGCCAACAACACCACGTTGCCAGAGGCAACCGCATGCATTGACAGTGAGCCGCCTAGCAACAAGCTCAGGCTGCTACACTGCCAACAACACCACGTTGCCAGCGGCAACCACACGTGAGGCTACCAACTAACAGCCCTCACCTGTGGTAAACAACCAACCTGGCCGCTGGCAACTGCATGCGGCTCTAAGAGTCACGACCATGTCCAAGGGTCGTGACATTTGGGATACGAAGAAAAATTCACCAACCGAACGGCTAACTACCACGTGGTAGATCATGTGAGACGCCGATCGAGCAGGAAAGAGTGCGCAACACACAGTGTGGACAAAACCAATCACCAGGAAGACCATACCAACTATTGCTCCACCGAAACAGGTATCAAACTCGGACTGCAGAGTGCGTACAATTATTTGCTGTGTGGGACGCCACCAGCAATAAAACAAAAAGTGAACACTCCCTGGCGGCAGATAAGTATTACCTATATTTACGCTCGCCATAATACCTGCAAAGACTCTATCAATACTGGACTAACTTCAAATCCTTTCCCAGCTCTGTTTTAATTTTAAATTTTTAAATACACATTATTTTTATGTTTTTGGGACAATCTCCGTATATTTCTTGGACACTATATTTCTTGGACATTTCTTAGACATTCAATTTCTAGAACACCATATTTCTTGGACACTATTGGACCCCTACCCTTATATATTCTATACATATACAGTACAGACCAAAAGTTTGGACACACCTTCTCATTCAAAGAGTTTTCTTTATTTTCATTACTATGAAAATTGTAGAATCACACTGAAGGCATCAAAACTATGAATTAACACATGTGGAATTATATACATAACAAAATAGTGTGAAGCAACTGAAAATATGTCATATTCTAGGTTCTTCAAAGTAGCCACCTTTTGTTCTGATTACTGCTTTGCACACTCTTGGCATTCTCTTGATGAGCTTCAAAAGTTGGTCACCTGAAATGGTCTTCCAACAGTCTTGAAGGAGTTCCCAGAGATGCTTAGCACTTGTTGGCCCTTTTGCCTTCACTCTGCGGTCCAGCTCATCCCAAACCACCTCGATTGGGTTCAGGTCCGGTGACTGTGGAGGCCAGGTCATCTCGCGCAGCACCCCATTACTCTCCTTCATGGTTAAATAGCCCTTACACAGCCTGGAGGTGTGTTTGGGGTCATTGTCCTGTTAAAAAATAAATGATGGTCTAACTAAACGCAAACCGAATGGAATAGCATGCCGCTGTAAGATGCTGTGGTAGCCATGCTGGTTCAGTATGCCTTCAATTTTGAATAAATCCCCAACAGTGTCACCAGCAAAGCACCCCCACACCATCACACCTCCTCCTCCATGCTTCACGGTGGGAACCAGGCATGTAGATTCCATCTATACACCTTTTCTGTGTCGCACAAAGACACAGTGGTTGGAACAAAAGATCTCACATTTGGACTTATCAGATCAAAGCACAGATTTCCACTGGTCTAATGTCCATTCCTTGTGTTCTTTAGCCCAAACAAGTCTCTTTTGCTTGTTGCCTGTCCTTAGCAGTAGTTTCCTAGCAGATATTCTACCATGAAGGCCTGATTCACACAGTCTCCTCTTAACAGTTGTTCTAGAGATGTGTCTGCTGCTAGAACTCTGTGTGGCATTGACCTGGTCTCTAATCTGAGCTGCTGTTAACCTGCGATTTCTGAGGCTGGTGACTCAGATGAACTTATCCTCCGCAGCAGAGGTGACTCTTGGTCTTCCTTTCCTGGGGCGGTCCGCATGTGAGCCAGTTTCTTTGTAGCGCTTGATGGTTTTTGTGACTGCACTTGGGGACACTTTCAAAGTTTTCCCAATTTTTCGGACTGACTGACCTTCATTTCTTAAAGTAATGATGGCCACTTGTTTTTCTTTACTTAGCTGCTTTTTTCTTGCCATAATACAAATTCTAACAGTCTATTCAGTAGGACTATCAGCTGTGTATCCACCTGACTTCTCCACAACACAACTGATGGTCCCAACCCCATTTATAAGGCAAGAAATCCCACTTATTAAATCTGACAGGGAACACCTGTGAAGTGAAAACCATTTCAGGTGACTACCTCTTGAAGCTCTTCAAGAGAATGCCAAGAGTGTGCAAAGCAGTTATCAAAGCAAAAGGTGGCTACTTTGAAGAACCTAGAATATGACATATTTTCAGTTGTTTCACACTCTTTTGTTATGTATATAATTCCACATGTGTTAATTCATAGTTTTGATGCCCCCAGTGTGAATCTACAATTTTAATAGTCATGAAAATAAAGAAAACTCTTTGAATGAGAAGGTGTGTCCAAACTTTTGGTCTGTACTGTATACTATATATTTTTTAACTTCCACTACCATTTTTTTTATACCCTCAAGATCTACATTGTTTTATCCTTAATTATCTTTTTTCACTGTCAACCTACGAACTCATTGTCCATTTTTTCCTATCAACTATATCGCATTGATTAATTTTCCATCGATAATAAATTTGCATACCTATCGATCATTTTACTCCCAATTATCAACTAACAACTAATTATCAGTATTTCCATCACATCTATACCTCACTATTTTGGGTGATAATACCAACACCAAACCCCCCACACTTAAATCATTTTTTTTCAGATCACACCTTTCAATACCCTAATTCCAATAGCAACAAACGAAACAAAACCCCAATTTTTTTTCAAATCTTTTATTGAATAAAAACTCTGTATAATATCCAACAATAAATATCTTTAAAAACCAGATATAGAGTGCCTGTCAATATCCTTACTTTTATCAATTATACATCCATCAGTGGTTAGGGAGTAATCTTGGAGAGCCACTATTACTTCTGTACAACTTTCATATTTAAAAAAAGCCCACACTGCGGAGCCATGTGCAGGTATCCTGGGAGCGCCAGATGTGACCGTGCATGGTGAAAGTTTCGTTCCAGATACATTAGAGTCTGCTTTTTGCCTCCTGTGCACTGTAAGTTCTGCCTGCTTCTCCCTATCTGCTGCTCCGTCTCTCCCTCTGAACTCCCCTCCTCTTCCTCTCTTGTAGGCACCCATGTGACGTTGACACGTCATCATCGGATTCGTCACCTTCACCACCACTGACGTTAGAGATCTCGGAGTAGGCAGCAACAGCGGGGACCACCCTCCTTGGGCTGATCTGGGTACTGTCGTCAGACTGCTGGGTGGCGACCGTTGATACCTCCTCTTCCTGATCCGATGCCAAAGATGGCTGCGCATCGGTAAGGTCTTGGAATGTACGAGAAAATAATTCCTCTGACTCAAGTGGAGGGGATATGGAGGTGGTGGTGGTGTCTTTGGGGCTGGACACAGCAGAGAGTGAAGAGGGTGCATATAGAGAGGATGAGGAGCGTGCAGAAGTGGAAGGCTGAGTGAGTCACTCAACCAAGTCTGCTGCGTCATTTGACATAATCGCACGCACCTTCTGCAACTTCCCACTTAGGCTCCGGCCTGGTGCACCTGACAGACCCCTACCACCCCTGCGGAAGGGCCTGCCTCTTCCTCTGTGTGAAAAGTCCCTATTTGTGGAAGAAGGTATATCACACCCCTGCCTCAATCAGTTTTTTTTGGGGGGGCAACTGGTTAATCACACCATTAGAAATTATTGGTTCCAATAGTGTTTTTCACTCTGTGTAGATGCGGTAACTCAGCAAAACCGCAGACAAATGCTGCACTGCCTAAATGCACTATATAGAACGTATATTATTGATAAAATTGTATATAACACTCCTGCTTCAATCAGTTTTTTTGGGGGGCAACTGGTTAATTACACCAGTAGAAATTATTTCTTCAAATAGTGTTTTTCACTCTGTGTAGATGTGGTAAAACGCAGCAAAACCGCTGAAAAATGCTGCACTACCTAAATGCACTATATAGAACGTATATTATTGGTATATAAAATCCCAGCTTCAATCAGTTTTTTTGGAGGGCAACTGGTAAATCACACCAGTAGAAATTTTTTCTTCAAATAGTGTTTTTCACTCTGTGTAGATGTGTTAAAATGCACTATATAGAACGTATATTATTGGTATATAACATCCCTGCCTCAATCAGTTTTTTTGAGGGACAACTGGTAAATAACACCAGTAGAAATTATTTGTTTCAATAACGTTTGGCACTCAAACGTGTGGCTTCAGTATCACAGCAGAACCGCACACAACTGCTGCACAATGCAATTGCACTATAATAAACTTTCTATGTTAGAAAGTATATTATAAGTATATTACACCCCTCATTATGTCACACCTATCGATAGCACACCCATACCAGTCCTTAAAAGGACTTTTGTGGCCCTATTAGCTAGCGATTTTTGTCCCTAACAGTCTGTGCCTGTTCCACACAGCAACCTCTGCCTACACTGGCAAAAGACTGAATGTAAAATGACGCATATATCAGGTTTATTTATAAGGTAGGGGGTATGTCCATGTGCTGAAACGTCTCAATTGGCTGTCCTGTACCACCTGATGGATGTGTCATGGGTCAAAGTTCTTCACAATGTAAAAGAATATGGTGGGCGGGAATATCGCCATATGTTCGCATGCTCGGCAAATCGCTAATGCGCAAAGTTCGCCACAAACTGACCGCCGGGCGAACCGCAAGGCTATCTCTACAAGTGTAACACCCCTGAGTGGTGTTACCACTCCTGCACCCTGCTACTATCTCTAATGGGCTAACATAATGTCATCTTATGTATTTCTGTCCAGGTCCTCCACAATATGCATTCCTAATCTTATTATGAAATTGTTCATATGTAATGTGCCTGGTTCACCAGCAGGTGGCAGCAAACAAGGCAGAGCTATTGTTGTATAGCATGGAACTTGCCATTCCATTCTAACTCCCCTCTGGAGAGAAGTGAGCTGTTGATACTTCCTGAAGGAAGGGTGGGGACCAGTTAGAGTTAGGCCTATTGCACACAACCGTCTGTATTTTGCGGAACACAAAGAGACATTTTTGGCCACTCAGAATTCTTGCTAAACCTAAGTTGTGATATAGAGGGTCCCTAGGGGGAGGCTGTTCATTGCAGAGGCGAGTTCTCCTTATGGTAACTATGGCCCCACTAAACACCTGCTCTTATGCCACACTGCTGGCCTGGCAGGAAAGCTTATCCAGGGCAAACACAGCCAGTTGCGGACAGAAATCGAGTTTGGGTGCCCAGTAGCCCAGGGGATCTTCGATGTGGGGTGGCAGGGTGCACTCCAAGTATACCACAACCTGCTAGTTCAGGTTCTGCTTTATGTCTAGCTGCTGCTGCTGGTGAGTAGTTTCTTCAGTAGGCTGGTGAAGAAAATTGCTCATCAGCGACTCTAGACTTAAGTTGCTGCTGATGGAGCTGGTACTGCTCCTGCTCCCCCCCCCAGCAGTCATGGCAGTAGAACGTGAGCACAGAGGGCCCCCCGGTCAGACCTGCGTGAGGATGGGCGATGGCGCACATAGGCACAGCCAACTGACTACATAGGATGTCTCGATAGTAGTTCAGTTTGTCCTCCCTCTAAGCAAAAAAGTCCCCCATTTTCGACCGGTAGTGAGGGTCTAACATTGTGGAGAGCTAGTAGTCATCCCTTTGCCGAATTTGACTGTCACTACCCAAGCAACTGAGAATGCATCAGGCCATTTGTGTAAGTGACTCAGAGGGACTCCCTGCCTCCATTTCCAATCCATACTGCCACAGTGTGTCTGGGTCCTCTGCTTCGTCTTCTTAATCGCCCTTTAGCTCCGCTGGCTGGTCCTGCTCCTCCTCTCCTGTCACCTGTGTAAAAAAAAAAAAAAACACCCATTTCTCTACACATTGCTTGTGCTTGAATGTCCTGCTCAACCTCTAGTTCAGCCCCCACAGGGCTCATGTGGCCGTGAGATATAGTCACACATCTCCTGTCTCCTGACCAGACAGATTTACTAGCATCTGTTCCAGGACATGAAGCAGTGGAATGACATTGTTCATCCCGTAGTTCTGACGACTGACAAATAAAGTGGCCTCTTCAAAGGGCCAGAGAAAACAGCAGGTGTCACGCATGAGCTGCCACTGGCTAACATCGAAGTTACACAGGGAAGAACCTCTGTCCACCCATATCATAAAAAAATCATTCGTGACCTTTCTCTGTTCATACAATCGGTCCAAAATATGGAGGATGGAATTCCAACGGGTGGAAACGTCTCATATCAGCCTATGTTTGGGGACACCGTTCTGCAGCTGCAGCTCAAGGAGGGTGTTTGTGGTCAACGAGTAGCTGAAGTGCATGCAAAGTTTCCTGGCCATTTTTAGGCTGTCTTGCAGATGGGTGGAAGACTGCAGGAACCGCTTTACAACCAGATTGAACACGTGCGCCATGCAGGGTGCATGGCTCAGCCATCCTTGACACAGAGACGACACCATGTTCTTCCCATTGTCGGTCATCATGGTTCTGATTTTGAGTTGTCAAGGGGAAAGCCAATTTCAATCAGTTCCTCCCCTGTGTGACTCCGTTCGCCCAGGCAAACTAGGTGCAGAACCGCATGATACCGCCGTGCCCTGCAAATGTGGTATGCTGGAGGGGCACTGTGAATTGTTCCTGCAGTTGAGGCTGAGGACAACAAACAGTGTGAGAACGCAGAGGTGGAAGAGGCGTCACCTGGCCAAAATGCTGGTGTGTCTGGGCAGGAACCACATTTACATATATTGTCCTTGACCGTAGTTACAGCACCACACGTAGGTGCTGCCATGCACTTTGGCAGACACTGACAGGCTCAAGGACTGGCCCACCTTCTGTTCTACAAATGTGTACAGGGCTGGTACTGCCTTTTTGGAAAAGAAATAACGACTTGGGACTCTCTCCACCTCGGCTCGGCATAAGCCATCAATTATCTGAAAGGTGCAATGTCCACCACTTGGAAAGGAAGTGACTGCATCACCAGCAACATAGCGAGGAGCACATTAAGCTTCTGCACCATTGGATGAGTGCACGCATACTGTTGTCTCTTGGCAATCGCTTTGGTGATCGATTGCTGACAGAATGACTGACGAGGAGGAGCAGGAGCATCAGGACCAGCAGATTATGGGAAGGACAGACAGCTCCAATCGGCTGAGGTGGTGGAGCCTTGACTGCATGAAATTGAGTGCGTGCCACTGGGTGATGCAGCTGTTTCTGCGGCAGGCTGGACCACCATATTGGAGCCACGTTTCTACCATGCCACTTTTCCGCCAGGATTTGAACTCACAACCTTCTACATTAGAGCCAAGAACTTTATCCACCACGCTATACAGCTACATGTTAACTTGCACTGAAATATGCAATGATACTTCTGCTATATAGGAATACTTACCACATGAAAAACTACTACAAGGTTTTTCTGATATAGTTTATCATTCACCTTTATAGCTGAGTGGTTAAAGTCCTTGCATCTAATGTAGAAGGTTGTGAGTTCAAATCCTTTTCAGAAATAGAGGCTGAATTAGATTTAAATACACTGGGTGTCCCCAAGCACTGATTCCATATATTGACATAGCTATTAGTGTTGAGCTTGAATATTCAAATAGCAATTTTTTTATCGCGAATATCGCCACATCGAGAATTTGCGAATATTTAGAATATAGTGTTATATATTCGTTATATCAAATATTCTGCATTTTTTTCCATCTGAACACATGATTCCTCTCGGCTTCTTGATTGCGGGCCAATGAGAAGGAAGCAATGTCAAGTTCACAACAATACACCAATCAGTAATCTGCAGTCAGACCTGCTAAAATGTGAAGTTTCACGTAGTGCGAAAAAAATATCTTATCACTGCCAATTAGCGCAATCGCAAATATATTGGAGCACTTGACTCTATCTGCATATAAAGCTATTGTAATGTTCTGCTGTGCCAACCATTTTCTCCAGTCTCAGGAGAAACTCATGAAACTTCTAGCAGCTTGAAAAACGTAGTCAAAGTGACCTACGCCTGTATTTCGCGTTACAAATTCGTATTACGTGATTTTTACATTGCCGATGTTTCGCATTCAATAAAATAATCTTGAATTCGCAAATATATGACGAATGTTCTACAAAATATTTGTGAAATATCGCAAATTCGAATATAGCCCCTGCCGCTCATCACTAATAGCTATATACGGAGTCAGAGCAGGGACTCCTAAGCTGCAGACTCACACTAGGGGATTCACTCACTGTATAGCGATCTTCTACATAGACCTCAGTGGGACCCGACACCCTCATCTCTTCAGAGCAGGGGGTGCCTGGTTTAATGCTCGGTTTCTTCCATTGACTTCTATTGAGCATCGAAAAGTCTTCTACTCGAGCACCAGAGCACCCGAGCACTTTGGTGCTCGATCAACACTAGTAAGTATCTTTCCTATTAATACAACCCGTAAATGGCTGTAGTACAATGTGACTTCACCGCCGAACGGCTCTTATAACTACTGTGAGGGGGCACATATCTGGCATAACTACTGTGAGGGAGGCACATATCTGGCCATAACCACTGTGAGGGGGCACATATCTGCCATAACTACTGTGAGGGGGCACATATCTGACTATAACTACTGTGAGGGGCACATAATCTGGCATAACTACTGTGAGGAGGCACATATCTGGGCATAACTACAGTGAGCGGGCACAAAAGTAGGCATAACTACTGTGACAGGAAGAAAGGTGGGCTTAATTACTGCGAGGGGCCACAAGGTGGGCATTAGTACTGTAAGAGGCCACAATGTGGGCATTAGTACTGTGTAGTAGCACTTAGGGGAAATGTCCTAGATTACCCTTCTATACATTGTCATGACTCAGTCTTACAGCCCAGCACAGCACCCCCTGCTGGTGATTTCACAGGGGCAGTCACTATCTCTTCCTTATGTGATTATTCTTTTTTTCTCTATGACCACAGGGACCTTGTTCTGGATCCAGTGGATCCAGTGGACATCACACAGATGCCAGAGACACCCTGGATGAGGTAGGTCCAGATTTTATTAGGACTGGGTAGGTGTAGCGATGCATTGGGCTTAGGGCTCTTTCACACGAGCGGATCCTGTGCAGGTAATCCGCTGCATGAAAGAGAGCCAAGCCCCGTTCCGAAATGCAGAGACACTGAGCATTAACATGATTGATAATGCTCCGTGCCTCTCTGTGATCTTTTTACTACAAAATCACGGTGATAACGTTATCTCACTGTGATTTTGTAGTAAAAAGATCACAGAGAGGCACGGAGCATTGTCAATCATGTTAATGCTCCGTGTCTCTGCTGTCCTGAAAGGGGCTTGGCTCTCTTTCACGCAGCGGATTACCCGCACATAAAACTTGCACCCCAATCACAAGCAAGGTTTGCTGGAATTAGTGATGTATCCTGTAGTGCAAACAACCTAAAAGCAGCAGTATAACAGCAATTTATCCCCAATTAGTGCAACAAGGTGTAATAGAATTGCTCCTATTATCCAAGCTGTACACTCCCCTATTGCACCCTGTTCTCCTTTTATAGTGCAGATCAGGCATGCTCAACCTGCGGCCCTCCAGCTGTTGCAAACTACAACTCCCAGCATGTTTGAACAGCCTCCAGCTATCAGCCTACAACAGGGCATTGTGGGAGTTATATTTTTGCAACAGCTGGAGGGCCACAAGTTGAGCATGCCAAGTGTAGACAATGCCTCCTTATTCTTTCCCTACACCTTGACTAATCTTTCCCTCAACTTCTAAATTGTTTTAAATGCATAATAAAGTATTTTCTACCACTGTCCCTAGCGCGTGCTGACGTCTCTCCCTGCACTAAGCACACTGGAAAATGGCAGAATTCAAAATGGCTGAGGCTATTCATAGGGCTTTGACATCACAGGGCTGGCTGGCTGCTGATTGGCTGCATGCATGGCATTGTGGGTGATCCCTCATTCCCAGAGGACTTGGCTCCATATCCTAACACATGCAGCAGCCATTTTAGGAAAAAATTTGATTCGTTACCACGAAGCATTAGGAAATTTGGATTTGATGCAACTTCGATTCTCTTCTCTCTATTTGCAATCTTAAAGGATTTAGTAACACTTTCTTTTGCAAATGTATAGAGGGATATATAATTAAGAGTTGCCATTATGGGGCTTTCCAGCTGTTGTAAAACTTGCTGGAAATTGTAGTTTTGCAAAAACTAGAGACCCACATGTTGTTAAACTTTTCTCTAAAAGGATACTGGATGGAAATCCAAAGATATTCTGAAGCCACATATAGGAAAACGTAATAAGAGCACAGAAATGTAGATGTGTCCATCCTTAACTTTCCTTAAATTCTGTTAAGGAATCCAATATTTCATGCTACAAGTTAAATCTAAAACTAGGGAGGAGCGAATCGGTTCTAACCAAATCAGATTTGTTACAAAAACCTTTGTTTGCCAAAATAACTGATGGAGGATCATATGACTCTCAGAGAGGTCACATGATTGGCTCAGAGGGTAACAGGCAGCCTGATCAGCCAATCATACTTTGCCATTCTGTGTTTCATTTGTGATTTAAGAGCATGTGTCTTTGTTTGCCAAAACTGCAATTGCATAGCAGACAGAAGCCAGTAACCAAGATGTATTAGGGTATGCTATAGGGAGGGAGCAATGTGATATATTTGCGTAGATTTTAGGTTTTTATCAGGGAAAGCATAGCATAGAGTGTAAGGTCTTTTTCAAATCTGAGTTAGAGCTCTCTGGCAGGCTGTTTTGGCAGAGCTCTTTGGATCCGGCTTAGCCGGATGTTACCGCAGTTGTAATTAGCCATTTTTTTAGCACTGAGGTGCATCAATATACCTGTGCAGTTTTTGCATTTCACTGCAAAAATGGCATTATTATACATGTGTTAGAGAACATGTTTTACTACAAAAACTGTATTACTAGACCCTTGTTATTGAATGCATTTTACTGCAAAAACTGTATTACTATATCCATGCTAGTAAATGTCTTTTATAGCGGAAATTGCATTTTTATACTTGTTTTAGTGAATGCTTTGTACTTCACTTCAAGATACCATTAAATCACAGCAAAATCAATTTACGGCAAAAACTGTATTACTACACCCATGTTAGTGAATGTGTTTTACTGCAAAACGGCATTACTATGCACGTTTTAGCGAATATGTTGTATTACTTCAAAATACTGTTCAGTTACAGAAAAATTATTTTACTACAAAAACTGCATTACTATATGTATGTTATGGAACACATTTTACTGCATTGCTTTTCCAGTGTTATTGAATGTGTTTTACTGCAAAAACTGCATTACTGTACCCATGTTAGCGAACTTATTTTGCTGCCAAATTGCATTAATATATCTGTGTTTGTGAACATGTTATACCATATGCGGTATAGTTCTAGCAAAATCATTTTACTGCACAAACTGCATGATTACTATTGTAAGTTGTCAATACTAGTTTGCAGTGTGTTTGTAGATGGGAAAGGACATTTAAATGTGCCTCAGTCTTTAAATAACAGGAAAAAATAAATAACGCTTACCATTTTGCTGGTATAGCAAATAATCTGTGTACCAAATTGTTTCATATAGTCTTCATAAAATCTATGGCAAACAAAAGAGTGCAAAACGAAAGACCAATGCCTCCTCATCTGTCTGAATGTGAAAAAAAAATTTTTTTTGTGGCTGTAGATATTTCTTTCAAATAAATGGATCATGAAGATTAGGCATGGCAGAATAAATAATTTTGGCACCTCCTTGTATAAAAGCCATAAAACACAACTGTAACAATGAGTTCTACTAATCCACTAACGTCAAAAAACATAACTGTCTTGGGAAACTCTTGATAAATGGAAACCTCATTTTGACGGGACAAATAGAATCTGCAATGAAACAATAAGTTCTATGTCTGCCATGATCATAACGGTAATATATCTTGGTCTCTGTAGACCCCTGAAATTCTCACATTCCAGATGTTCTCATTGGGTGATCTCATACTATTACTGTAGACCTGCCTATCCAGATTAATGATTCTGCCAGAGATGCAAGTAACTACTCAATCTTCATGCACTAAGCACCACAGCACTTATTTACTTTAGTTACAACTCAGGGGTGGCTTCTTACTATATGTACTCAGAAAGCCATTACCACTGAGGGTTTAATGTGTTATGATATTGCCTCTGTATATTAACATATATATTGAATTCCTGCTATGCTAGAACCACCTCACTCCTTATTTTAGAGGTCACAAGGAAGTCATCATCTAATTGATAGGTTATGTATCATTATAGCTATGTTTTCTAATGCTGCAACGTATATTTATTTATAAGCTGCGGGTAGTGTAGAACAGTGCATGACATTATGTTCCATATAAAATAGCTTGTAGTACAGAATATGAAAATGTGTTACTCATGTTTAAACATGCTTTAACTTTTTGTTTCTTTCACCCCTTAATGAAGTTTATGCAAAGAGCAAGTTCGGGCACTGAGCAGCACTGTGCGTGGTAGTTGTAATGGTACATGGTAATTATTTATCGGATTTGACTTTCACTTTATTATGATTTGTGACAGGTGTTTTTGATTAATATTCAGGTCATTTATTGTTGAACTTCATGACAAATTGCAGAAGTTTATAATGCCTGTACTACGATTCCTTCCACTGCCTCATTTTTTATTTATTTGTCGTGGGTGTTTTTTTTTTTTTTTTTTCAATGGTGTCTAAGATTTTTCAGCACAATTGTTGTTTGATACATGGAATTAGTGATACTTTGTAATGGTATTTATTTTGATACAATGTTCATCAGATGTTATAGGATACAGCTGTGTTTTGGATCCCAGATTGTATTATGGTGATGTCAACTCGTTACGGTTCCCTAAACACATGAATTTGGCACTGGTGTTTTTTAACCACTAAAAAAAAATCCAGAATACCTAGTTGCAATTTTGGTTTTGGCCACATTTGATTTTTGTTTTTTCTTGCAAAAAATAGGCATAATTTATCAAAGACCAACATTTTATGTTGGTCTTTGATAGCCCTTGCGTTGCCAGAGGATGCACCTAATTTATAATGAGGCACACGAGGCATAAATTAGGCGTATCCTCAGGTAGTCCATGCACCTAGATTGACTCCAGGTACTCCAGGCCAAGACTAGATAGAGTAGATTTCAAAGGTCATTTACGTCTGGAAACAAGTGTAATTATTAGTGAATTTGCTGAGGCACATAACCAAGCCCCCACTGTGGCCCCATCACTCCCCAGTGGAGAAGGCGGCATAAAAACATCCCTACAATAACACTTGGTTACACTTGGTCATTTAAAAAGTCATAAAACCAGGTCTTGTGACTTTTTTTTACTCCACAAACTGACCATTCTAATAAATAGCTCCCATCCCTATGTGTCTTACTACTAGCATTTTCTTTATGGCACTTTCCACTATAAGGAAGGTGATGCCTAAAAAATTCCAAGCGGTCCAGCATACTTTTTTTTTTTTTTTTTAAAGCCAGAGAGAAAAAAATATCCCCACCTAATAAACTAAAACACTAGAAGCAAAAAAATGCATTTGTGTGTCCTGTGTTTCACATTTCCCATAGACCTTCAGTTAACATCAATTAGGTTTTAGCGTAAAAAAAACAAAAAACTCAAAGTGCATAAAAATTGCTGAAAATACAATAACAAAAACCTGTGTGTGAAAGCACACAAGAAGACATTTATTCAGGCATTTCGTTAGCGGTTTATTAAAGAAGAGCAATACCGGATCTCTGAGACATTTCCCCTTCTATATTAGTTTCCCTTCAGTAACTCTGGTACTGTATCTGGTTGGAATAACTTTTAGTAACGATTCTCGCACTTCAGTCCTATACATTGGATTGTATAATAACAGCGCCATTTTCTCTTAATAACTCCTATAATACACAACATTTGTAACCTGCAGTTCTACATGGTGTCACCTGCTGGAAGTTATTGGCTCAGTGCTGTATTGATTTTCCTCAACTAATAATGTACATTCTCTCTCCCAGTAATAGAACTGATTTCCAGATAGTTTTTTCTTGATTTTAATGAAACTTGAACTGCACAGCTCTGAATTACCTCTGGCGCGTGTTTGACAATGCCTCTGCACTCCTCAGGCACCGCCATAGAACTATACAAGTGTCCAATTAGCCAGCATTCAGCACACATAATTCTTTAAATTTAGGCAATTTTACAAGGTTTTGAATTAGTCAGGACTATTTGAAAAGTCAAGTCACTGCCCCATAGTGTACAAAGTGGCAGCACTGTGAGGGGAAAAACAGGCTTGTAATTGAGCCATTGACATGATTAATATATGCTTTCTATTAAATTAAATAGAATAAATGGTTCATTTGATGAAAAGAGTAAAATAAATGCTCCACTGCCTCTCTAGGTCTCTACAGAAAATAATACAAAGTGTTCATTTAAAAATATAAAGGGTAACTAACTGCTTGTATAGGTACAGTTTTGAAGAATATAATAACTAATGATTATTAAAGTTGTCCAAGAATGAAATATGAAACTTTTTTTGTTAGTTTGTGCAAAATATAATTTTTTTCATTAGGAGTCATTTGAACCATTTCTCTTGTGTATACAAGGCTGTTATATACCCGTTATTGCGCCACCTGGTGTTCTTTTGGTTTCTCCTCAGAATCTCCACTTTACCTGGAGGTCCTGAGGGGAAATTAAAATAGCATTTTAAAAGGACCTGCCCCCCTTCCCCGACATGTCTAAGTAACTACTTGCATTCCCCATGTCCTGCTAGAAGTTCTGAATTAATTATTAGTGATTTGTTTTTTGTTTGTTTCTTTTTTAATACAAGCGGAATGTGGAACAAAGCAGATTGAGGGCACTAATAGGGGCAATACTGGGGGTCACTAAAGGGGGCATTAGTAATATTAATTGTGATATTAATACTGGGGATACTAATGGGCCATTAATCATACTCGAGGCACTATGGGGGAAATTATTAATAAAAAGGGGCGTTAATGGGAGGCACTAACTACCAGGAGGATACTACTTGGGGCATTAATGATACCAGGGAGCTACTAATAGGGGGCATTGATCATATTGGCACTATGGGTGGGTATTATGTATATAGGGGGTACTGCAGGAGTTCGGATTTTTTTTTTTTCAAATAAGCCACCCAGGTTTTTGAAAAAAATTAATAAAGTTGCATGACATATTAACGTATAGGGTTTTAATATGTGAGAAAAAAAAGTTTTTATGATAGTATCTCTTTAAATGAAAAGAAATCAGGGTCCACTCATGAGAACTTTGCACTGGGACCATAAATATGTTAAAATGGCCCTGCCCAAAGTGGCAGCTTAGGGGAATAGCAGGGACAGAACCCGCTAGTGCTGGAGCAGAGTTGCAATGAACAGGTGTATGACTTTATTTTTGTATATAAACACATTCTGTCCCTTAAAGGAGATTTTCAGAACTTAGATATTAGTTGTCTAGTCTCAGAATAGATCATCAGTATCAGATCAGTGGTGGTCTGAAACCTGGCACAATTAACTGTCTCCGGCAGTTGGCCTCAGAAACTATTTAGTGAATAGAACAGGAACACAAGGTTTCATACCCTGTGTAATGGTCATGCTAAGATATTGGCGATCAGCTCCCATTAAAATAAATGCAAACCCAGCTGCAGTCAGCCAGCATCGAAAGCTACACAGTGTATGGGTCCTTACATGGTGCCGGTGGTTGCCCAGAATAACTAGATAATGAAGTGATAAATGACAGAGCCCCACCAACCTCATATTTACTGATATTGTAGTTTACATGATCCTAATTTGGAGCATATAAGCCCTGACCCATGGATTCCTCCAAACCTACCCAGGACTATTTTTGGCCCAAGACAGGGCAAATATGAATGGGCTGTCCGTACAAATGTGGGACTGATATTGATGCCCTATCCTGATCCCTAGTAACACAGAAGCATAGGTGAACCGGGTCTTTCTGCCACCTGAGGCAAAACATTTATTGGAGCCCCCCACGCAGACACGCTGCCAGTGTAGTAGTTTTCCAATGTCTATGTCCAAATATTCTATATGTTGTTAAATTTTGCTTAAAGTGAATCTGTCGCCAGTTTTATGGTGTCTTAACTAAGGACAACATAAACTAGAGACAGGTTTCCTTAGAAAAATGCTTTTGTTGAACCAGCCGTTTTGCCAAAATCTTGTATTAGGGTATGGCAACACGAAGCGGCCGTGATCCGGTTGGGTTTCAGCTGTGCTGTGGTCAAGAACCATGTGATCAATTAGCCCTCAGCTTAATTTCATGTAACTGATGAAGACCACAATCAAGGAGATGCCGGCTACGCGAGCAAGTGGACTAAGGTGAGTTAAATAATTTTTTATTTATTTTTAACCCCTCCAGCGCTATTTTACTATGCATTCTGTATTCAGAATGCTATTATTTTCCCTTATAACCATGTTATAAGGGAAAATAATACAATGTACAGAACACTGATCCCAAGCAAGTTCGGGTTTGAGTACCAAACTTGCGCGATTTTTCTCACGCAAGCGCAAAACGCATTACAATGTTTTGAACTCGCATGGAAAAATCGCGGGTGTTCCCGCAACGCACCCGCACATTTTCCCGCAACGCCCGTGTGAAAGAGGTCAAAAGCTGGTGGAGGATCCATCAAAGTTATGAAGAGGCGCAGGGCCAGTTCTAAATATAAGACAGCTTTTTTGCTGTCTTACATTTAGGCCCCTTTAACAACGGGCGAGTATTCCGCGCGGATGCGATGCGTGAGTTGAACGCATTGCACCCGCACTGAATACCGACCCATTCATTTCTATGGGGCTGTTCACATGAGCGGTGATTTTCACACATCACTTGTGCGTTGCGTGAAAATCGCAGCATGCTCTATATTCTGCGTTTTTCACGCAACGCAGGCCCCATAGAAATTAATGGGGTTGCGTGAAAATCGCAAACATTCCGCAAGCAAGTGCGGATGCGGTGCGATTTTCACGCACGGTTGCTAGGAGACGATCGGGATGGAGACCCGATCATTATTATTTTCCCTTATAACATGGTTATAAGGGAAAATAATAGCATTCTGAATACAGAATGCATAGCAAAATAGCGCTGGAGGGGTTAAATTAATAAATAAATAATAATTTAACTCACCTTAGTCCACTTGCTCGCGTAGCCGGCATCTCCTTCTGTCTTCATCTTAGCTCTCTGTAGCAACAAGGACCTTTGGTGACGTCACAGTCATCACATGATCCATCACATGATCTTTTACCATGGTGATGGATCATGTGATGACTGTGACGTCACCACAGGTCCTGTTGCTGCACAGAGCTAAGAAGAAGACAGAAGGAGATGCCGGCTACGCGAGCAAGTGGACTAAGGTGAGTTAAAAAATTTTTACAATTTTTTTAACCCCTCCAGCGCTATTTTACTGTATTCAGAATGCTATTATTTTCCCTTATAACCATGTTATAAGGGAAAATAATGCAATCTACAGAATACCGATCCCAAGCCCGAACTTCTCTGAAGAAGTTCAGGTTTGGGTACCAAACATGCACGATTTTTCTCACGCGAGTGCAAAACGCATTACAATGTTTTTCACTCGCGCGGAAAAATCGCGTGTGTTTCCGCAACGCACACGCACTTTTTTCCGCAATGGCCGTGTGAAAGAGGCCTTAGACTATTTTCTATGCCTTAAACAGCTGGTCAGTCCTCTTTCCCGCCAACACCACACCCACAATTTTAGACCTGTGTGAGCGGGGAGAAGTCTCAGATAGCGGCACAGCTGACCATTGCACCGCAATATGCACCTGAAATGCACCTTATTTCAGTATAATAAATGACCCTCTAAGTATATGGCTCCCAACAATAGATGGCTATAGTTACATTTAAATTAAAATTAATCTTTCCCTTCCACTACAAAAAGATTGTTATTAATGGAAGGGATTAACACTTTAGTAAGATATAAACTGATTGATAATGAATTATGTTTAATTATATCTGAATTTTGGAAATAAAATAAAAACTAAAAAGTTAAATAATAATTGTTTATATGCATGTAATGAATTTGATCAGGCAGGATAAAAGTATAGGTTTAATTCCCATTTATTTTCTATAAAACTACTGCTTATAATTTTAATAATAAGTCATTAATATATTCTGATTACTTTTATAAAGCCTATTGTGCAGGATACACTACTTGTCTCCCTGTTTAAACTCTAGGAGCAACTTACAGGGAGTGCAGAATTATTAGGCAAATGAGTATTTTGACCACATCATCCTCTTTATGCATGTTGTCTTACTCAAGCTGTATAGGCTCGAAAGCCTACTACCAATTAAGCATATTAGGTGATGTGCATCTCTGTAATGAGAAGGGGTGTGGTCTAATGACATCAACACCCTATATCAGGTGTGCATAATTATTAGGCAACTTCCTTTCCTTTGGCAAAATGGGTCAAAAGAAGGACTTGACAGGCTCAGAAAAGTCAAAAATTGTGAGATATCTTGCAGAGGGATGCAGCACTCTTAAAATTGCAAAGCTTCTGAAGCGTGATCATCGAACAATCAAGCGTTTCATTCAAAATAGTCAACAGGGTCGCAAGCGTGTGGAAAAACCAAGGCGCAAAATAACTGCCCATGAACTGAGAAAAGTCAAGCGTGCAGCTGCCAAGATGCCACTTGCCACCAGTTTGGCCATATTTCAGAGCTGCAACATCACTGGAGTGCCCAAAAGCACAAGGTGTGCAATACTCAGAGACATGGCCAAGGTAAGAAAGGCTGAAAGACGACCACCACTGAACAAGACACACAAGCTGAAACGTCAAGACTGGGCCAAGAAATATCTCAAGACTGATTTTTCTAAGGTTTTATGGACTGATGAAATGAGAGTGAGTCTTGATGGGCCAGATGGATGGGCCCGTGGCTGGATTGGTAAAGGGCAGAGAGCTCCAGTCCGACTCAGACACCAGCAAGGTGGAGGTGGAGTACTGGTTTGGGCTGGTATCATCAAAGATGAGCTTGTGGGGCCTTTTCGGGTTGAGGATGGAGTCAAGCTCAACTCCCAGTCCTACTGCCAGTTTCTGGAAGACACCTTCTTCAAGCAGTGGTACAGGAAGAAGTCTGCATCCTTCAAGAAAAACATGATTTTCTTGCAGGACAATGCTCCATCACACGCGTCCAAGTACTCCACAGCGTGGCTGTCAAGAAAGGGTATAAAAGAAGAAAATCTAATGACATGGCCTCCTTGTTCACCTGATCTGAACCCCATTGAGAACCTGTGGTCCATCATCAAATGTGAGATTTACAAGGAGGGAAAACAGTACACCTCTCTGAACAGTGTCTGGGAGGCTGTGGTTGCTGCTGCACGCAATGTTGATGGTGAACAGATCAAAACACTGACAGAATCCATGGATGGCAGGCTTTTGAGTGTCCTTGCAAAGAAAGGTGGCTATATTGGTCACTGATTTGTTTTTGTTTTGTTTTTGAATGTCAGAAATGTATATTTGTGAATGTTGAGATGTTATATTGGTTTCACTGGTAAAAATAAATAATTGAAATGGGTATATATTTGTTTTTTGTTAAGTTGCCTAATAATTATGCAAAGTAATAGTCACCTGCACACACAGATATCCCCCTAAAATAGCTAAAACTAAAAACAAACTAAAAACTACTTTCAAAAATATTCAGCTTTGATATTAATGAGTTTTTTGGGTTCATTGAGAACATGGTTGTTGTTCAATAATAAAATTAATCCTCAAAAATACAGCTTGCCTAATAATTCTGCACTCCCTGTAGATGAATGTGAGGGGTTCTTATTAGGTACACTGACATTTTGATGAACAGTTATCTTACAGATTAATGCATTGGATATACAGTTTTATTGGAAATCTATTATTTAAATTATGGTGTCAATCATACAATCAAGTATTAGTTAATTTCCATTGCAGGGGGTCTTTTTATGTAGACATGTATGTAAATACTATATTAATATTAATAATGTCAGTGTGACTTCTTTTTAGTTTATCAGAGAGGAGCAAAACATTACAAAGATTGATGCACCACAATGGTAAATGCAATTGACAATATATGGCCAAGGTCTCTCATAGTGGCACAGGGCCTAACCTACCTGTGCCAGTGGGCAACTACAGAGGCCGTAAGGGCAATTACAGAGGCAGGAGGTCCGACACACAGCAAACAGCTCCCAGGTTACCTCCAGCGTGAAATCACACATACAATGGGAAGATGGATGAGGCTGTGAGTCCCACTGATCACTGACTCAAGCAGTGCAGGGCACACAGGCGCGCCTAAATAATACAACCTGGACTTCAACACCTCCAGGTACACATATGCAAACAAACTAACTAAATGACATGGTCTTAATTGGCAGAAAAAATGCTCAAATATCCTAAATGCTGTTGCGTATTTCCAGAGGGGGGATCAAATTCCGCACATGTGATCCGTTGCTAGTAGGGTTGAGTGAACCCGAACTGTAAAATTCGGGTTTATACCGAACTTTAGGATTTTGGGACCCCGGAGCAGGAACCCGAACATTTCAGCGGTGTTTGGCGCTTTTTGAAAAGCTGCACAGCAGCCAATCAACAAGCGTCATACTACTTGCCCCAAGAGGCCATCACAGCCATGCCTACTAATGGCATGGCTGTGAATGGCCAGAGCAGCATGTGATCCAGGCTCTATATAAGCTTGAGTCACGTAGTGCTGCACGTCACTCTGCTGTTACAAGTGTAGGGAGAGGATGCTGCTGGACTTGTGATTTCAGGGAGAGGATAGGAGAGAATCTAACTCAGCGATCTACAGACAAACAGTTCTGTGGCTGCAGGGCACTATCGTTTTACCCTGCCCTGGGCTCATTGACCAAAAAATACTAACTTTTAGAATTCTGTTAGTTTGGTGGGTGGTGGCGGCGGCGGACATTTTATGCATGCTCAGTGCACCAGCACTGCATCTGAGCTATTGGGACATTGCAAATCACCATTGTTTTTGGGCAAACTACAACATCTGTATTAGTCAGTGTGCAATCTAAGGTAGAAATACACCCATCATTTTCTGGGGTTTGAAAAACATACTATTTTTTTTTCAAAAAACAGTATTTTCCAGATCAGCAAATGTTAAATTCAAGTTTAATATATACAGTTTTCATATTCTGTTAGCAAAAAAAGCCTTTTGGGCAATCTACAATATCTGTATTAGTTAGTGTGTAATTTTAGGTAGAAATATACCCATCATTTTCTGGGGTTTGAAAAACACACTATTTTTTTCAAAAAACTGTATTTTCCAGATCAGCAAATGTTAAATTCAAGTTTAATATATACAGTTTTCATATTCTGTTAGCAAAAAAAGACTTTTTGGGCAATCTACAACATCTGTATTAGTCAGTGTGCAATTTAAGGTCAAAATACACCCATCATTTTCTGGGGTTTGAAAAACACACAATTTTTTTCAAAAAACTGTATTTTCCAGATCTGCAAGTGTTAAATTCAAGTTTAATATATACAGCTTTCATATTCTGTTAGCAAAAAAAGACTTTTTTTTAGCAATCTACAACACCTGTATTAGTCAGTGTGCAATTTAAAGTCAAAATACACCCATCATTTTCTGGGGTTTAAAAAACACACCTTTTTTTCAACAAAAACAGTATTTTCCAGATCTGCAAGTGTTAAATTCAAGTTTAATATATACAGCTTTCACATTTTGTTAGCAAAAAAAGACTTTTTGGGCAATCTACAACTTCTGTATTAGACAGTGTGCAATTTAAGGTAGAAATACACCCATCATTTTCTGGGGTTTGAAAAACACACTCTTTTGACAATAACACTATTTTCAGGCCTTGCAGCATCAGCACGTGTGAAATTACAGGCTTATATACTGCTGTCAAATTCAGTTTTTAAACAAACACTCATTTGGGCACAAGAAATTTAGTTGGCAGCCTTTGATGCAGATGCCATTGTGAGATACACCCTTAATACATTTGGGTTACATTCAGAGATTTTAAATACGGCCATTTGGTGTACCAATATTGAATTCAGGCCTACACTGGTTCAGGCCCTGTGAGATACCCCCTCTACATACAGGGGTTTGAATTAGGCATTTGAAATATAGCCCTTTGAAATACAGCCATTTTGTGCAAAGATATATTTACTGCAGACCTACACTGGTTCAGGGCGTGTGTGATCCCCCTCTACATACAGGGGTTTGAATCAGGTATTTGAAATACAGCCATTTGAAATATATTTACTGCAGGCCTAAACTGGTTCAGGGCTGGTGTGATCCCCCCTATACATACAGGGGTTTGAATTAGCCATTTGAAATACAGCCATTTTTTGCAAAGATATATTTACTTCAGGCCTATAGAGGTTCAGGCCCTCTGAGATACCACCTCTACATATAGGGGTTTGAATTAGGCATTTGAAACACAGCCATTTTGTGCAAATATATATTTACTGCAGGCCTACACTGATTCAAGGCGTGTGTGATCCCCCCCCCCCCTATACATACAATAGTTTGAATTAGGAATTTGAAATACAGCTTTTTGAAATGCACCCATTTTGTGCAAAGATATACAGTATTTACTTCAGGCCTACACTGGTTCAGGGCATGTGTGATCTCCCCTATACATACAGGGGTTTGAATTAGGCATTTGAAATACAGTCATTTTGTGCAAATATATATTTACTTCAGGCCTACAGAGGTTCAAGCCCTCTGAGATACCACCTCTATATACAGGGGTTTGAATTAGGCATTTGAAATACAGCCATTTGAAATACAGCCATTTTGTGCAAAGATATATTTACTTTAGGCCTACACTGGTTCAGGACGTGTGTGATCCCCCTATACATACAGGGGTTTGAATTAGGCATTTGAAATAAAGCCATTTAAAATATAGCCATTTTGTGCAAAGATATATTTACTTCAGGACTACAGAGGTTCAAACCCTTTGAGATACCACCTATACATACAGGGGTTTGAATTAGGCATTTGAAATCCAGCCATTTTGTACAAAGATATATTTACTGCAGACCTACACTGATTCAGGGCGTGTGTGATCCCCCCTATACATGCAATGGTTTGAATTAGGCATTTGAAATACAGCCATTTGAAATACAGCCATTTTGTGCAAAGATATATTTACTTCAGGCCTACACTGGTTCAGGGCATGTGTGATCTCCCCTATACATACAGGGGTTTGAATTAGGCATTTGAAATACAGTCATTTTGTGCAAATATATATTTACTTCAGGCCTACAGAGGTTCAGGCCCTCTGAGATACCACCTCTACATACAGGGGTTTGAATTAGGCATTTGAAATACAGCCATTTTGTGCAAAGATATATTTACTTTAGGCCTACACTGGTTCAGGACGTGTGTGATCCCCCTATACATACAGGGGTTTGAATTAGGCATTTGAAATACAGCCATTTAAAATATAGCCATTTTGTGCAAAGATATATTTACTTCAGGACTACAGAGGTTCAAACCCTTTGAGATACCACCTATACATACAGGGGTTTGAATTAGGCATTTGAAATACAGCCATTTTGTACAAAGATATATTTACTGCAGACCTACACTGATTCAGGGCGTGTGTGATCCCCCCTATACATGCAATGGTTTGAATTAGGCATTTGAAATACAGCCATTTGAAATACAGCCATTTTGTGCAAAGATATATTTACTTCAGGCCTACACTGGTTCAGGGCGTGTGTGATCCCCCTATACATACAGGGGTTTGAATTAGGCTTTTGAAATACAGCCATTTGAAAAACAGATTTTTTGTGCAAAGATATATTTACTTCAGGCCTACACTGGTTCAGGGCGTGTGTGATCCCCCCTATACATACAAGGGTTTGAATTAGGCATTTGAAACACAGCCATTTGAAATACAGCCTTTTTGTGCAAAGATATATTTACTGCAGGCCTACAGAGGTTCAGGCCCTCTGAGATACTACCTCTACATATAGGGGTTTGAATTAGGCATTTGAAATACAGCCATTTTGGCAAACATTTTTTTTATTGAGGCCTAGTCTGGGTCTGGCCGTGTGAGATGCACCCTTTGCATACTGTCGTTCTATTGTACTTTTAATTAAACACCCATTTAGGGCAAAATCCTAAATTAAAAAAATATGAGGATAGCGTCAAATAATGGACGTGGCACAGGTCATGGTGCTGCTGGTGGAGCTCCTGTTGCAGGGAAAGGACGTGGTTGATCTGTGCCAGCTACATGCACAAGTGAAACCCCTTCCTCAGGTGCGAGTAGGCGACAAAATCTGCAGGTGCGATTAGAAACTGCAGCGGTATTTGGTCGGGCCTAATGCTTATTTACGAATGGTGAGGCCTGAACAAGTACAGGCGATAGTAGATTGGGTTGCTGACAGTGGATCCAGTTCCTTCACATTGTCTCCCACCCAGTCTCATGCTGAAAGACCACAGTTGACTCCTGCAGCCGATGTCCATCAGTCTTTCACCTCACCCTTGCAAATCAGCCAAGCAGTCTGAGCCCCAAGTCATTCAGCAGTCTCTTCTGCTTTTTGATGACTCTGTTAGCAGGGTTTCCCAGGGCCATCCATCTAGCCCTGCCCCAGAAGTGGAAGAGATTGAGTGCACCGATGCCCAACCACTTATTTTTCAAGATGAGTAAATGGGAGGACCATCGCAGCACGTCTCGGATGATGACGAAACACAGGTGCCAACTGCTGGGGCTTTCGAATGTGTGCAGACCGACAAGGAAGGCAGGGGTGAAGACTGGGTGGAAGATGATGTGGAGGACGATGAGGTCCTCAACCCCATATGGAATCAAGGTCATGCACAGAGCCACCAGCACAGCAGAAGAGGGAGCAGGGTGCAAAAGCGGAGCAGCCGCACTCTAGACAATATGACTCCTACTGCCCACCGCAGCAAGGGACTGAGCACACTAAAGCCAGCTCCAAGGAGTTCCTTGGCGTGGCAGTTCTTCAGACAATGTGCTGACGACAAGACACGAGTGGTTTGCACGCTGGGCAATCAGAGCCTGAAGCGAGGCATAAACGTCCTCAACCTGAGCACAACCTGCATGACCAGGAATTTAAGTGCAAAGCATGAGCTGCAGTGGAGTAGACACCTCAATAACCAAGAAAGGTCTCTGGCTCCTCCTGCTTCCTCTTCTGCTGCAGTCGCGGCCTCTTCATCCACCTCTGGAGTGACAGTGCAACCTGGCACCCCGCAAACAGAGGATCTGCCAGCAACACCAACACCTCGGTCACCAAGCATCTCCACAATGTCCCACGGAAGCGTTCAGCTCTCCATATTACAAACGCTGGAGAGGAAGAGGAAGTATGCCAGCATTTCTAAATTACTTGCCTTTGAAATTCTGTCATTCCGTCTGGTGGAGACGGATAGTTTTAAAGGCCTTTTGGCTGTGGCCATCCCTCCCCTTCACAACCAAGTAGGGGACAAAATCAGGTGTGCACTGCGCAATGCCATCTGTGGCAAGGTGCACCTGACTATGGATATGTGGACCAGTAAGCACGGTCAGGGCCATTATACCTCCATAACAGCACTCTGGGTAAATGCAGTGGCAGCTTGGCCTGAGGCGGATAGCAGTTTGGCGCATGTCTTTCCACCACCAAAGATTGCAGGGCGCTTCAGTTTGCCTCCTGTTGCTTCCTCCTCCTACTCTGCTTCATCATCCTCTACCAGCTCCTCATCCGGTCAGCGTAATACAAACCGGATTCCAAAATAGTTGGGACACTATACAAATCGTGAATAAAAACTGAATGCAATGATGTGGAGGTGCCAACTTCTAATATTTTATTCAGAATAGAACATAAATCACGGAACAAAAGATTAAACTGAGAAAATGTACCATTGTAAAGGAAAAATATGTTGAATCAGAATTTCATGGTGTCAACAAATCCCCAAAAAGTTGGGACAAGGCCATTTTCACCACTGTGTGGCATCTCCCCTTTTTCTTATAACACTCAACAGACGTCTGGGGACCGAGGAGACCAGTTTCTCAAGTTTAGAAATAGGAATGCTCTCCCATTCTTGTCTAATACAGGCCTCTAACTGTTCAATCGTCTTGGGCCTTCTTTGTTGCACCTTCCTCTTTATGATGCGCCAAATGTTCTCTATAGGTGAAAGATCTGGACTGCAGACTGGCCATTTCAGTACCCGGATCCTTCTCCTACGCAGACATGATGTTGTGATTAATGCAGAATGTGGTCTGGCATCATCTTGTTGAAAAATGACGTCTGGATGGGAGCATGACGTCTGGATGGGAGCATATGTTGTTCTAGAACCTGAATATATTTTTCTGCATTGATGGTGCCTTTCAGACATGCAAGCTGCCCATGCCACACGCACTCATGCAACCCCATACCATCAGATATGCAGGCTTCTGAACTGAGCGTTGATAAAAACTTGGGTTGTCCTTGTCCTCTTTGGTCCGGATGACATGGCGTCCCAGATTTCCAAAAAGAACTTCGAATCGTGATTCGTCTGACCACAGAACAGTCTTCCATTTTGCCACACTCCATTTTAAATGATCCCTGGCCCAGTGAAAACGCCTGAGCTTGTGGATCTTGCTTAGAAATGGCTTCTTCTTTTCACTGTAGAGTTTCAGCTGGCAACGGCGGATGGCACGGTGGATTGTGTTCACTGACAATGGTTTCTGGAAGTATTCCTGAGCCCATTCTGTGATTTCCTTTACAGTAGCATTCCTGTTTGTGGTGCAGTGTCGTTTAAGGGCCCGGAGATCACAGGCATCCAGTATGGTTTTACGGCCTTGACCCTTACGCACAGAGATTGTTCCAGATTCTCTGAATCTTCGGATGATGTTATGCACAGTTGATGATGATAGATGCAAAGTTTTTGCAATTTTTCGCTGGGTAACACCTTTCTGATATTGCTCGAATATATTTCTGCGCAACATTGTGGGAATTGGTGATCCTCTACCCATCTTGGCTTCTGAGAAGCTCTTTTTATACCCAATCATGTTGCCAATTGACCCAATTAGTGTTAATTGGTCTTCCAGCTCTTCGTTAGGCTCAAATTTACTTTTTCCAGCCTCTTATTGCTACTTGTCCCAACTTTTTGGGGATTTGTTGACACCGTGAAAATTTTAATCAACGTATTTTCCCTTTAAAATGATACATTTACTTGGATTAAACGTTTGATCTGTCATCTACGTTCTATTACAAATAAAATATTGACATTTGCCATCTCCACATCATTGCATTCAGTTTTTATTCACAATTTGTTTAGTGTCCCAACTTTTTTGGAATCCGGTTTGTATCATTATTATGCATAAGTTTTCATATGCGGTTTTTAAATCGCAGATGCGTTTTTTTCAGAGAAGGTGCGTTTTGTTGTCCCTTACCTCTGTATATATCAATTATATCAATTACATACAATATAACCCTTAAAATATGGTATAAAACATTTAAAACAGAATATATAAATTAAATAAATTTAAAATGGGTAGTAAACATTAACTTCATTGGAAATAAGGGGATGGAGTGGAAGCCCCCCACCCAAGGGGACCAGAGTGGGTAAACAAACCACCTCTGGGCCAACATCAGGTGGAGGGCTGCCACCCTCAGATCCAACTTAAAGGAAGCCGAAGAGTTCGTATTCGGCGTTCAGGCCCATAGATATTATTGAATCAAAGTTAAAAATAAATCTCGATTCAACTCAGGATATTTGTTTGATAAAGTCCCCTCCACTCCAATTTGGTTTAACCCTTTCAATAGCAGCAAAGGAGAGACAGTTTGGGTCTTGATTATGATGCAGTTTAAAATGTCTCGAGACAGTGTGTTTGTCTGATCCACTTCTAATTTTGGTAAAATGTTCCGAAATTCTTTCTTTTAAAGTTCTTTTGGTGCGTCCTATATATTGTTTGTCGCACGGACATTGAAGAATATAAATAACATTTTACTATTTCAAGTTAAAAAACCATTGGAAGTGGATGAGACTTTCATAGTTTTTTTAAGAAAGAATTTTTTTGTAAAAAGACACATTTTCTAAAAAAACAATGAAAGTGTCATCCACTTCAAATGGTTTTTATACAAGAAATACAAGATTTTTTAACTTGCAATAGTAAAAATGTTATCTATATTCTTCAATGTCCGTGCGACAAACAATATATAGGACGCACCAAAAGAACTTTAAAAGAAAGAATTTCGGAACATTTTACCAAAATTAGAAGTGGATCAGACAAACACACTGTCTCGAGACATTTTAAACTGCATCATAATCAAGACCCAAACTGTCTCTCCTTTTGCTGCTATTGAAAGGGTTAAACCACATTGGAGAGGAGGGGACTTTATCAAACAAATGTCCCGAGTTGAATTGAGATTTATTTTTAACTTTGATTCAATAATACCTATGGGCCTGAACGCCGAATCCGAACTCTTCGGCTTCCTTTGAGTCAGATCTGAGGGTGGCAGCCCTCCACCCGATGTTGGCCCAGAGGTGGTTTGTTTACCCACTCTGGTCCCCTTGGGTGGGGGGCTTCCACTCCATCCCCTTCTCTCAAATGCATAATAATGATAGAATCCAATGGCAAATGTTAAAAAAAGACTATCGCCGAAAATTATTATATAAGTATATGCTTTGAAAGTGCTCTTTTTTTCCATATAAGTTACCATTTCGACTATTCCATACTAGATTTTATATCTGATTGGATCCATCCAGCACTTTTGTTCCATCAGACCCTAAAGGATGTTGGGTATAAAAAGGGACAGATTCCCTTTGCGGGTCACCACTGAGGAAGGGGCCAGGAAAAGACCCCGAAATGCGTTTGGTTACTGTAAGACCCGCCCATCAGCTGATAAAAAATTTTTACTAGACCCCAACATCTTGGCATTTGGATTTCAACTCTGTCAAATTTTCGACTTTTCAACATAGAGTGAACATCTTGATATTAACAAACCAGGTCCTGACTCTTATACATCTCCCTGATCTGAAAAACTGGTGAAGACTATTTGGAGACCGTTCATATTGGGCACTACAGAACCACCCGAATCGCTGGATCTGACATTGTGAGCCACGTGGGACGCCACTGCAAGCTCATGTCAGACGGCAATTGAACTGTATTAAGAGGTGTATTCCATTCACTGAATATATGCCGAATTTGTCCAAATGATCGAATTGACATTATCAAATATGAACTTTGTCTAGACAATTATCCGTAAAAACATTGAGCACTTTATCGGCGAAGATTCTATCGATTTTTTCACAGATTTTTTATCATTTTTTATCGATAATATTTATTCCTAAAGGTTTTTCTGCCATTGTAGTTATTTTAGTACTCATCATCTCTGAATAGCACAGCCCATATTTATATTGATACCTATTTATATATATTCAATGTATTGATGTACTTTGCGAGTTATATATATATATATTTTTCACATTTGTTTCACAATTAACCAGCTGTTATTGTTTTAGTATTACATATTTTAAATTGTTGAGTGTACACTAGGTGTAATAAATATTGTCACTACTACCTATTTTTGGTCCGTGTCTCTGTCTGGCCCAGGTGGGGAGTGGTCAGCCATTCTATTCTTCACATAATAGCACAGACCTGTCACTTACCAGTAGGAGGAGCGCCCGGCCGGCCACAGACAGCGCACGTAAGTATAATGCTGATAAAAGTGCTAAGTAACCATGGCAGCCAGGACTGCAGTGGCGTCCTGGCTGCCATGGTAACCGATCGGAGCTCCAGAGATTAAACTGGGACTCCGATCAGAACTGCCGCTCCGAAAATGGCTGCTGGGGAGGTTCTTATATAGTAAGGGGTAGGCAACTTTCCTATTAGTTGCTAGGGATGTTGCTAAGCTCAGACAAGGATATTGCAGCTTTCTCATTGGCCCACAGGCACGAAGCAGGGAGGGATCATGGGTTCAGATGGAAAAAAAAATTGAATATTCAAGAATTCGAATATACTGTACATAGCACTATATTCTAAATCTTGGCGAATTCTCAAAGTGGCGATATTCGTGATTAAAATTCACGATTCAAATATTTGCACCAAACACTAGTTGGGAAGTGGTTAAATAAGAAAAATTATGGATCCCGGTAGTAAAAAAAAAAAAAAAAACACATGTAAAATCCCTGGCTCTTGAAGGAGTTAATAGTTGTAGCTCATTTTACGCCAGCTCAAGATAAATTTAGAGCGATGTACACAATGACGGTGTTAACAAAAAAAAAGCAAATACTATATATATGTGCTGATTTTTGTTATTTCATTGAATTTTATTTTTTAGATTTAATGTAGTTGACTATTGAAATTCCCTTGTAAGAGACGGCATGAGCCTCAAACCTTATTCTCTCCACATTAGCTGCCTGAGCTGGTCTGTGAATAGATGATATATTTATAGCGTGGGTCAATCTGACAGTAAAGAGTGACATATCTGACACGTGCTCCAACCGTGACCTGTCCAGGGCATTGTACTTCACATACATGTCTTATGAGTCTGCCTCTGCTGCCTGTCGAGCTCTGTGGACTGTCAGTAAGCTGGAACTGACAATGTGGCAGAGAAAAATAATCAACTAATCCATGAAAAGATTTGCGCATTGTTTTCCTCTGCAAATCTTCTGCTTCTCGGCTGTATTTACACAGTTCTGCTATTTCACTTCCTCTCACTGCAATCCAGGGTTGCCAACTGTCAAGAAATTCCTGGACAGTCCATAAAAATAGATGACTATTTTCTTGTGCCTGTGAAAAAAATAGACGTATCTGTGAGTTTTTTTTAGGTGGTGGTGCTTGCCTAGATTATTTTGGTGGTAATTATTATCATTTAACAGTCCAAATTAAACATTGGTAATAAGTTCTTATCAGTATATTGAGCTATAGACATGTATTAATTATAATCTTTATCATTAATTATGGTTTTCCAATTTGTCTGTAAAAAATTCCAGAATACCAGTTATCAGAAGGTGCACAAAACTGTGTGACAGCTAAACAATATTCAGAATAAAAAGGGTTTTGAAAATAGTACTGTGTGCATAACAAAGAGAAAAAATAAAATAAAATAAGAGAAAAAATAAAATAAAAAAATAGATATCTTATTTTCCCACAATTTTTCAAAAATCTCTATAAGAATGAAATAGTACAGTAAATTGTCTCTATTCCATTACTGCAAAGAGAAAGGACATTGCAATACATGGAAAGGGATGAATTTCCAGTCAGATCTGCATTAGGTTTTAAGTCTGAATTGTGGGGACTCGTTCTGGTAGACAGGATTAGCGGACGCAGTATAGAGACAACAACAAGTTCTTTGGATCAAACAGTAGAGATGTTGCGAACATAAAACTTTCCGTTCGCGAACGGCGAACGCGAATTTCTGCAAATGTTTGCGAATGGGCGAACCGGGCGAACCGCCATTGACTTCAATAGGCAGGCGAATTTTAAATCCCACAGGGACTCTTTCTAGCCACAGTAGTGATGGAAAAGTTGTTTCAAGGGGACTAACACCTGGACTGCAGCATGCCGGAGGGGGATCCATGGCAAAACTCCCATGGAAAATTACATAGTTGACGCAGAGTTGGACTTTAATCCATAAAGGGCATAAATCACCTAACAATTTTTTTTTGAACAATGTGGTTTAAAACATCCAGTGTGGGGGGCGGAGCTAGCTGCAGAGCCAAGTGGAAGCAGCTTGGAGAAGCTCTGTAAGCAACTTGATTATAACTTGGCATAACTCTACCAAATCGAGATTACCTAGCCTAAAAACACTATATCCCGATTCAGGAAACTGCCCGGAACCTGAAGATATCAATCTTATTGGGTTCTGAAGTGGCCGAACGTTGCGGCCTACTAAACAGCTTAAAGCACCGTTCTCGATTAGGCACTCAGCCGTAACCTAGGAGCTGTTCCCCGGCAGCTCCTTGTGTCATCGCCGCCCAGCTCCTTGTGTCATCGCCGCTCAGGAGCATTAGCGACCAACCTGAACTGCCTTATACTCATTGAAATTTGACAGCACACGAAGGCGAGGGGACAAAGCGGATGCTGGGTGACTGCGAACGGGCCCAGAATAAAATAAGCATCCAGAGCATATTAATAACAACAGGACCGATCCAGTCCATTGCTCATTTAGTGGAACAGACTCCGGTTACAGAGTCGGGTGGCAGAGTACTCACTGAGAAATCGGATCCGGAACACAAGAGCAGGTGAGTCCTAAGCACCTATCTAAGCTATAGTCCCGCTGTCCCCCCCGTGTCCGTTGCGATTTTTCGTAGAAGAAAAAATCGGATGTTGCAAATTTTCGTAGAAGGAAAGATTGGATGTTGCAAATTTTCGTAGAGGAAAAAAAAAAAATCGTATCACAGGAAAACTATTGAAAATTTAATTCGAAAATTTCACTTGAAAAATCTGATACAGGACTCGCTGGCTCCTAAGAAGATAATACATCGGGTGTGCGCTGCGACAACTGCGCTGTGCCCCAGTGTCTCGGTGTCAGCTCTGGCCCTGGTACCTCTCATAGTACCGATTTACAGTCGCTTCCTCCTCCTTACTACTCATCGGTATACTTATGTCATAATCTGCACACAAGGAACCATCCCAGATCCAGCAGATTTAAAGAGACAGTAACCTATTTTACAAAAGCACTAAAAGTGGGGCGATTTTATCGCCTGAACATCATGAAAACTTGAGGCTATAGCTCCGTTAATGAGATCACCACCGTAGCTCCGTTAGCACAAACTGGCGCTTAGATCATGGTGAAAATTGGAGGCCCCAGACCTGGAGATCAAGCTACGCAAGACAGAAAAATCCCTACCTCTGGTGAGATGGATAAATTTATTTAAAAAGCTGCCATTCTTCACGTCTCTAAAGATCCCAAGATGGTGCAGACCCCTACCCGCGCCCCGCCCTCAAAACAAAATGAGCTGCAGGACCAAGCCACCGGAGATGAAGATGACACGGATGACCTTCCAATCTCACGCTCCTTCTTGAAAGAATTGCTATCATCTTCCCTAGCATCCGCCCTGGAGCCATTAAGCTCAGACTTAGCCACGATTAAACAAGATATATCGCAGGTAGGAGGACGAGTGGAGACCTTGGAAATCACTCAGGAAGCCATTATCCGTCACCAATCTGAAGTGACGCAGCGCTTCCAAGCTATTCAACAAAAGATGAACTGTCTCTGCAATTCCCTGGAAGACCAAGAAAACAGAAGTAGGCGCAACAACCTACGATTCCGTGGCGTCCCTGAAACTGTAGACACAGGAGATATTGCCAGTACAGTGGTGCAAATTTGCATGTCCCTTCTGGGCCCTGAGTCGGCCCATGAGGTCATTTTAGAGAGGGCACACCGTGCACTAAGGCCCAAACCAGCTCCCTCAGAACCACCAAGGGACATAATCTGTAAATTTCTCAGCTTTCCTGTTAAAGAAGGAGTCATCCTCAAAGCACGACAGTCTGGCAAAGTATCCTGGGATGGCCAAGACATACAAATCTTTCAAGATCTAGCACAATTCACCCTAGACAAAAGATGGTCCCTTAAACCTCTCACAAGCTGGCTTAGGGAACACAAGATCCCCTACAGATGGTCTTTCCCATTTGGCCTATCATTTACGTATGAAGGTCGCAGACTCTCTATTTCCAACTATGCTGACCTGGATCAAGTCTTCGACCATCTACAGATTGAACCCCTTCAGATAGAAAATTGGGACCCTATCCAGGACTTATCCAACCTTCCTGAATTACCACACCCAGGCATGGGAACGTCAACGCACCCCAAAACGCCAGAAAAGCCCCAGAAACTCCAGAAGAATTGCGTCCAGAAGACTACCTATGGACAACTAACCAGGTCCTTTAGAGGCCCACTATATTAGCCAGATTTTTAACACCCTGGTGATCTCTCCAACATGTTCTTTCTTTATTTCCCCCAACACAACATAGGCATCTACATGCCTTCTTTCTTGCTAGTTACGCTAGTACTGTTTGTTTTTAGTTTTGATGTTTTTTCTTGTGTTCTAGGATGAATGCCACTTTGCGGACTCCTTAACTTCCTACAGTTGGGAAAGATGCTAGGTTCTTGTCTGTGCTTCCAGATGGGTCTTGGGTGTGAGTCCCTGGTGGTGAAAAGCGACGTAACTGCCCCTCCTTTTTCTATAAGGTAACATGGCGAACCTACAAATTACATCTTACAACGTGAAAGGTTTTAACGCCCCTTCCAAACGTTGTCAAATTTTCTCTGCATTAAAGAAAATGGAATGTTCTGTTGTGCTCCTCCAGGAGTCACATTTTAAATTCAATCACTACCTGTCATGGTCTTACCTTCTCACTGTTCTCCTTCGTTTGACATGTCCTGGCGGCCATCTTGGTTTCTGGGTTTCTTGTAGCCTCCCACCCTGCGGCTTCTCCTTCCCACTGGGAGGAGCTGGATGCCTAGCTCATATATATAGGAGGTCTGTGGCTTCAGTTCCTTGCTTGGTCCTCCTGTGTTCACATGCTTCTAAGACTGCTGCTGCTTCTGGTTCCTGATCCTGGCCTCGTCTGACTACCCCGTTGGTTCCTGATCCTGGCTTCGTCTGACTACCCCGTTGGTTCTTGATCCTGGCTTCGTCTGACTACCCCGTTGGTTCCTGATCCTGGCTTCATCTGACTACCCTTCTGGTTCCTGACCTCTGTCTACGCAAGACCCTGCTTCGGTTTAGCCATCCGTTTGGACTTTTGCTTACGGCTTGCTTTTCAATAAAGCCTTCTTATTTTCCACTTATCTCTTGTTGTACGTCTGGTTCATGGTTCCATGACATTAGGACCAAGCCATGAATTCTGACGGTACAGGGCCATCCTCGCTACCTACGCTGGTTGCCAGACTTGATCAGCAGGATCACCTGTTGGGTCGGTTCGCTGTGGCGTTGCAAACCCTGCTTGAACGCACGGCTCATTTCGCTTCCGTTGCCGATGGGTCGGTTGTCGCTCCTGGGCCCGTTCCTACTGCCGCTCCGGTTGTTGCGCCAGAGTCTACCCCGACACCTGTTGCTGCGCCTGCGGTGTCTCGGGGTATGACCGGTTCTGCCCCCTTCCACAGCGCTTTGGGGGAGAGCCAACTCAGTGCCGAGGTTTCCTTAACCAGGTGGGCATTTATTTCGAGTTGCTGCCACATGCCTTTCCTACTGAGAGATCAAAGGTGGGCTTCTTGATCTCGCTGCTCTCGGACAAGGCCTTGGCCTGGGCCAGCCCTTTATGGGAGAACAACAATCACTGTTGCTTCTCTTCGGAAGGTATTCGATGTGCCGGCTCGTGCTGCCTCTGCTGCGAAGCTCCTTATGTCCATCAGACAGGGTTCACGATCCGTAGCTGAATACGCCATTGAGTTTCGTACCCTGGCAGCAGAGGTGGGCTGGAATAATGAGGCTCTGGTCGCTGCTTTCTCTCATGGTCTTTCGGATGCCTTGAAGGATGAGGTTGCAGCTAAGGACCTACCAGTGGAGCTCGAGTCTCTTATTTCTTTCCTGATTTTGATTGACACCAGACTCAGGGAGAGACCTTCCTTTAAGGAGAGCCTGCGGAGGTCTTCTAACAGATTGGCGCCTACGTTTGCTGTCCCACCCGTGCCTCCCTCTCCTCCCACGCCTCCTGGGGATGACTTGTCTGGGGGTGAACCCATGCAGCTGGGGTTTGCTCGCCTGTCCGAGGGGGAGAGGGTACTCCGGAGAGGCGAGGGCCGATGCATGTACTGTGGTCTCGGTGGGCATTTTCGGTTGGCATGTCCGAACCGTCCGGGAAACGCTCGCACCTGAGATCCTGTCGGGGGCAGATCTTGGGTGGAGTCTCCTCGTCCCCAGTTTCCCGTGTTGACAAACCACTGATCACTGTTGTCCTCTCCTGGGTTGGGGGCTCGGTGACGACCCAGGCGTTGGTGGACTCTGGTGCTGGTGGTTTGTTCATTGATAGTGTGTTCGCTGCCGCCAATTCCATTCCTCTGCAGCCTCGAGGTTCCCCACTGGCTCTTGAGGCGATAGACGGCAGACCCCTTCTGCCGCCACACGTAACTCATGAGACCCTTCCAGTGGGGATAGCCATTGGTGCCGTTCACAGAGAGTCGGTCTGTTTCCAGGTGATTTCGTCTCCACACTACTCGGTGGTCTTGGGGTACCCCTGGCTCCAGAAGCATAATCCGACTTTCGATTGGAGATCGGCCGAGATCCTCTCGTGGTCACCGCAGTGTGGGGCTAGTTGCATCCATGGGCCTGTCAAGTTGCTGTGTACTTCCTCGGACTCTCTGTTGCCTCCTGAATACGAAGAGTACCGGGATGTATTCGATAAGGTGCGCGCGGTTGCCCTACCTCCGCACCGCCCATACGATTGTGCCATAGAGTTACAATCTGGTGCCGTTCCTCCTCGTGGCAAAGTCTATCCACTGTCGGTAGCGGAGAATGAGGCCATGGAGGAGTACGTGAGGGAGGCACTTTCACGCGGACACATTCGCAAATCCTCGTCCCCGGCAGGGGCTGGATTTTTCTTTGTGAAAAAGAAGGGCGGTGAGTTGAGGCCTTGCATCGATTACAGGGGTCTCAATCGCATTACGATCAAGAACGCTTACCCGATACCCTTGATTTCCAAGCTGTTCGATCGCCTCAAAGGGGCCACGGTCTTTACCAAACTCGACCTGAGGGCGGCATATAACCTGGTAAGGATCAAGGCGGGCGATGAGTGGAAGACCGTGTTTAACACCAGGACCGGTCATTATGAATCCTTGGTTATGCCCTTTGGGTTGTGCAATGCGCCCGCAGTCTTCCAGGAATTCATCAACGATGTTTTCCGTGACCTGTTGCAGCAGTGTGTGGTGGTCTATTTGGATGACATCTTGGTATATTCTGAATCCATGGAGGCCCACATTATGGATGTCAGACGAGTGTTGCAACGGTTACGAGAGAACAGGCTGTTCGGTAAGCTTGAGAAATGCGAATTTCACCGATCCCAGGTAACCTTCTTAGGTTACATCATTTCCGCTGAGGGGTTCTCCATGGATCCTGAGAAGGTTTCGGCTGTCTTACAGTGACCCCAGCCCAGTGGTCTCCGTGCCCTGCAGTGCTTTTTGGGCTTCGCCAATTATTATCGGAAGTTCATCAGGGACTTTTCTATGCTAGCCAAGCCGCTCACGGATCTGACCAGGAAGGGCAGTAATTTCCAGGTCTGGCCGCTCGAGGCCATCCGAGCGTTTGAGGCTCTAAAGTCCGCCTTTGTGTCGGCTCCGATTCTGTCGCATCCCAACCCTGGGTTGCCCTTTGTCCTCGAGGTGGACGCGTCTGAGACGGGAGTAGGCGCCCTCCTGTCTCAGCGTAGAACACCAGAGGGTCCTCTGCTTCCTTGTGGGTTTTACTCCCGGAAACTGTCTTCCGCGGAGTGCAACTATCAGATTGGTGACAGGGAGTTATTGGCCATCGTGCAGGCTCTTAAAGAATGGAGGCACTTGCTCGAGGGTTCGGTGGTTCCGGTTCTCATCCTGACGGACCACAAGAATCTGACCTACCTTTCTGAGGCCAAGAGATTGACACCACGTCAGGCCAGATGGGCTCTGTTCTTGTCACGTTTTAATTACGTGGTCTCCTACCTACCCGGTTCCAAGAACATCAGAGCGGATGCCTTATCACGGCAGTACTCCGAGCTGTCCAGGGAGGAGTCGATTCCGACTTCGGTCATACCTCCAAATCAGATCCTGGCCGCCATTCGCACCAGCCTGACCTCTCCCCTGGGTGAGCAGATTTTGGCGGCTCAATCTGGTGCTCCCTCTGGGAGACCCAACGGCAGGTGTTTTGTGCCTGAGGAGTTGCGCATTCGGTTGTTGCGAACCTACCATAACTCCAAGGCCGCGGGGCATCCTGGAAAGAATCAGCTGTCCTGGGCTGTTTCACGTCTGTTCTGGTGGCCTTCTCTACGTTCCGACATCGCCGCATATGTAGCGGCATGCTCCATTTGTGCCCAGAGTAAGTCCCCTCGGCACCTTCCGTTGGCCTTTTGCAACCCATAGCCACCGGGGAGCGCCCATGGTCACACCTGGGGATGGATTTCATTGTGGACCTCCCTGCATCCCGAGGCCATACGGTCATTCTCATGATTGTGGATCGGTTTTCCAAAATGTGCCACTGTGTTCCTCTCAAGAAGTTACCCTCTGCACAAGAGTTGGCCACGATTTTCGCCAGGGAGGTCTTCCGGTTGCACGGTTTGCCCAAGGAGATTGTGTCGGATCGGGGGAGTCAGTTTGTGTCCAGGTTCTGGCGCGCCTTTTGCTCCCAGTTGGGGATTCATCTCTCTTTCTCCTCGGCCTACCACCCTCAGTCCAATGGGGCCGCAGAACGATCCAATCAGGCCTTGGAGCAATTCCTTCGTTGCTATGTCTCCGATCACCAAGACAATTGGGTTGACCTCCTGCCTTGGGCTGAGTTTGCCAGGAACACGGCAGTGAACTCTTCCTCTGGGACGTCTCCCTTCATGGCCAATTATGGGTTCCAACCTGCCGTGTTACCGGAGGTATTCTCTCCCCAGGATATTCCGGCTGTGGAGGATCACCTTTCCGTCCTACGTGCTTCTTGGGTACAGATCCAGAGGTCCCTTGAGGTCTCTGCGCAGCGCCAGAGACTCCAGGCTGATCGCAGACGAGCGCCCGCTCCTTCCTACCAGGTCGGAGACCGTGTATGGTTGTCCACCCGCAACCTCAACCTTCGAGTGCCCACTCCCAAGCTGGCGCCTCGCTTTGTTGGTCCCTTCCGAGTGCTTCGCAGGGTAAACCCGGTAGCCTATGCCCTTGCGCTTCCTCCTGGCATGCGGATCTCCAACGTGTTTCATGTCTCCCTGTTGAAGCCATTGGTGTGTAATCGTTTCACTTCCTCGGTTCCTCGGCCCCGTCCGGTCCAAGTGGGCAATCGTGAGGAATATGAGGTGAGCAATATCCTGGACTCACGCCTGGTCCGCGGTCGGTTGCAGTTTTTGGTCCATTGGCGTGGTTATGGTCCAGAGGAGCTTTCCAGGGTTCCCTCCGCAGATGTCCATGCTCCTGCTTTGCTCCGAGCCTTCCACGCTCGCTTCCCTCAGAAACCGTTCCTTACTCCGCGGAGGAGGGGCCCTTGAGGGGGAGGTACTGTCATGGTCTTACCTTCTCACTGTTCTCCTTCGTTTGACATGTGCTGGCGGCCATCTTGGTTTCTGGGTTTCTTGTAGCCTCCCACCCTGCGGCTTCTCCTTCCCACTGGGAGGAGCTGGATGCCTAGCTCATATATATAGGAGGTCTGTGGCTTCAGTTCCTTGCTTGGTCCTCCTGTGTTCACATGCTTCTAAGACTGCTGCTGCTTCTGGTTCCTGATCCTGGCCTCGTCTGACTACCCCGTTGGTTCCTGATCCTGGCTTCGTCTGACTACCCCGTTGGTTCCTGATCCTGGCTTCGTCTGACTACCCCGTTGGTTCCTGATCCTGGCTTCGTCTGACTACCCTTCTGGTTCCTGACCTCTGTCTACGCAAGACCCTGCTTCGGTTTAGCCATCCGTTTGGACTTTTGCTTACGGCTTGCTTTTCAATAAAGCCTTCTTATTTTCCACTTATCTCTTGTTGTACGTCTGGTTCATGGTTCCATGACACTACCCGAACCTTTCCCACTCTTGCTTCCCTTCTTGGTACCATTGCGGCACAGACTCCTCTGCTTCTAGAGGAGTTAGCGTGGGCTTTAGCAAAACCACCCCTTTCGCCTACAGGGACCACATCCAGGACCCAGAAGGGAGGTTTATCTTTCTAAAAGGTGATATTGCTAATCAGACCTATACGTTTGTTAATGTATATGCCCCAAATGTCAACCAGGCTGCTTGGTCCCATAATGTTCTCCAAACTTTGGACCACTTCTGTGAAGGTGTAATCGTTATGGGAGGTGACTTTAACCTTACATTAGTCCCCCCTATAGACTCTTCCTCCCAAAAATCTTCGGTCTCTAATAAGGCCCTTAGCAAATTGAGAAAATCTTTCCACGACCGCCGCCTGGTTGACATCTGGAGAACCCTGAACCCTGATGTTAAAGATTATACATTCTACTCCTACCCCCATAGATCATACCAACGGCTAGACTATCTATTAGTCTCTTCCCAACATATTTAGCTTTGTTCTAAAGCCCAAATTGGCTCCATTAATCTCTCTGACCATGCACCCATCTGGATCAATATATTCACTCCGGATAGACCTCCCAGAACATTTAGATGGAACCTAAATGAACAACTAATTCAATCCCCTGACAATAAGGAAAAAGTCTTTAAATGGCTAAGGGACTTTTTTTCCTCCAATGATAACCCAGGTATTCACCCTTATACCCTATGGGACACACACAAAGCCTATATCCGCGGCCAACTTATCAGCTTAGGCTCCTACATAAAAAAAAAAAATAGGCTTGCCCATATTGAATCCCTCCTAAAGAACATCAGGGATATTGAAGCCCTTCATAAAAGATCCATGCTGGACACCCATTTAGCAAAATTAACACTCCTCAGAGCTGACTTAAAAAACCTTCTCAGTACCCGATTCGCCAAATACCTCCTCCATGCTCAATATAAATACTTTGCCCATGGAGACAAAGTGACCAAGTTCATGATGTCTCGTATTAAAAAAAGGAAGACCCAAAACGTTTTATGCAAAATATGTAATAATGATGGAAACATGCTCAGTGACACACATAATATAGCCCGGAGATTCTCAGAATTTTACCACTCCCTTTATAATTCCCCCCCCTCAGGGAAACGACGACCCGAATGTCTCACATTAAGACTCAATAAAACTCTTCTTCCGTTCCATAAAAATCCCTAAAATCTCAGAAACTCAGATTAATTCCCTTAGTTCCCCTTTCTCCAGAGAGGATCAAACAGCTCCCGAAAGGGAAAGCTCCCGGCCCAGATGGGTTCCCTGCTTTGTACTTTCGCTCTTTTAGCTCCATTCTCCTGCCATACCTACTTAAAGTTTGCAATCAATCTCTACAGGGAGACCCTCTATCCCAAGAAATGACCAGAGCCAACATCACCATCATCCCTAAAGAGGGGAAGGACCCCACTGACTGCGGCAATTATCGGCCCATCTCTCTATTAAATTTGGATTTAAAACTGCTAGCCAAACTCTTAGCTAACCGCTTAGCCCCTATACTCCCCCAACTTATTCATAGAGACCAAACGGGCTTCATTAAGGGAAGGGAAGGTAAAGACAACACAGCAAGGGTATTAAACATCTTATTTCATGCATCGAAATTCCATCTTCCCCTGGTCATGATCAGCAACGATGCCGAAAAAGCATTCGATCGGGTTAATTGGAATTTCATGTACAGTACCATTGGAACAATTTGGTATCCCCAGCGCCTTTATACGCTCGGTTCAAGCCATGTACAGCAGTGCCTCGGCGTCGGTGCTGATCAACTACACCATCTCCCACCCCTTTTCCATAAAAAATGGGACCAGGCAGGGATGCCCCCTTTCTCCCCTGATATTTGTCATGATATTAGAACCCCTTCTCATCCTCATACGCTCAGAGGAGGCTATCAAAGGTCTCAAGCTAGGCGATCAGGAACATAAAATTGCTGCCTTCGCTGATGACCTCCTGATAATATCCTCCAACTCTGAAACCTCTCTCCAGCTCATATACCCCATTCTGGAAAAATTCAGTTAGCTCTCCAACTTTAAAATAAACATGAAAAAATCACATATCCTCAGTATAGGGCTCAACCACAAACTTAGATCCAATTTAATCCTCTCTTCCCCCTTTAACTGGAACTCTCCCTTTATAACATACCTAGGAATCAAGATCCACTCTGACACAACCACGTTATATAAACTAAACTATGTCCCTCTATTGAACTCGATTAAATGCCAAATAGAAGCCCTAAACCCCCCCTTACTTTCCTGGTTTGGACGTAAAAATATGGTCTTGTCTCTCATCCTGCCTAGATTGACCTATCTCCTCCAAGTCCTTCCCATACCTATTCCCATCTCCTTTTTCCAATCCCTGGGAAATCATATTCGCTCCTTTGTATGGAACGGTAAAAAAGCAAGAATTAACATTAACACTCTACAGAGGCCTAGAATTCAGGGGGGTATTGGTCTTCCGAACCCCCTACTATATAACAAAGCCATACTCCTTTCCAGAGCCTTGGATTGGTTCAGAAAACCCGATCACAAATCATGGATTGGTATGGAAACCCCCCCTTACCTCGCAACCCTCAGGGTCCTCTTAATAGATCTCCACAACAATACACTCTCAACCTTTAAACACAATTTCTTGTCATCAGCTACTGTCGAGGCTTGGAGGTGGTTTCAAAACTCGAAATGGGGCTTCCCGTATCCCTCCCCTCTTGTACAGATTAGAGACGTAGTCGGCTTAGCTCCCTTAGAACTTAAACAAAGTGTTCCCAAAGCCCTACGCACGTCAGAAATTCCCACCCTCTCCTTATTACAAGGAAGCGAGGGAGGTGTCTGTCACGGCTGAGGATGGGGAGAACCCTCAGCCGTGCAATGCCAGAAGATGTTAATGGGTACACAGCCAGAACAACAGAAATAGGGAGCAGGTCACCTCCTATTGCGTCCCTAATCTGACCCTAAACTCCTAACCGTATGAGCCAACCCTGATGGTAGGAGGGCTCATACCCTGGATCCTAATAGTCCCTGCTAGTCCTCAGGGTGGCCCGGAGAAACAGGAGTCTAAAGTGGCCAAGCTTCAAAGAAAAGGGAGACAAGAAAAACTTATGGCAATGGCAGGTAAATGTAACAAATACAACACCTACCTGCCACAGACACAAAGCCTGCAACCCATGTCACACAGGAACCCAGGACCATAAGCTGCAAAGAATAAACACCAAACAAACATCTTCATAACATCATGTGACATAAATCTTATGACCACAAGGGTGGCCCCCACTGGCAGATGGTGAATAACAGGAGGATGTCTCCAGCAAGCATGGCTGAAGAACCCCCTCTGACTACTGCTTAAAGCAGAGACTATATAGGCCCAAGTAGCCACACCCACACAGACACACCCAGTGTTCAGACACACAAGGAAGGAAGTTAACCATTCCAACACCAGGGAGTGTAGCGGAACCACATAAAGGGGAATACACACAAACTCTCACTGCAGCTGTTACCGTTGACAATGACATGCGTGGCAAATGTGTTCTGGGAGCCGGCCAAAAGGCCGCGACACTACCACCACATGTACAAACACCAAACGTTGCCACGTGCAGCCACAGGCGAAGGGAAAATATAGTGCACACAAAATACAAAACACAGTGCATACAAAGTGCATACAAACACCCACACAAACCAAAGGCAACCGCACACATACCTGTTGTCCGCGGCAACCGCACTTGAGACAAACAGCAAAGTGCCCCCAGCTGCGGTTGACACAACACCAGACCGCGGGCAACTGCATGGAGTCACGGCCATGAACATGGTCGTGACAGTGTCATAGACAGAGAGGTCCTTGTCTCATCTATACCCGGGATCGATTCTCATCCCCATATGCTCTCTTTCTTGATGACATATATAAACAAACACATCCCCATGTCCTCTCTTCTCAGACCTCTTACATGGTTTGAAAGCCTCATCCAAAACACTCCCCCTCCGAAGAAACCTATATCCTCACTTTATAAGTACCTCAGTACAACTATTCTACCCCCTAAACCCTCTTTTATAAACTTACGGGAAAGAGACTTAAATATACACTTCTCGTCTGAAGAGCTATCTGCCTTATTTATGATACCACATACTTCTTCAAGATGTACTAGAATCCAAGAGAATGGATATAAAGTGTTAACTAGGTGGTACAAAACACCAGACATTACGTGTCGATACGGAGACGGTAGCTACGACATCTGTTGGAGATGCGAACAGGATCGTGGAACCATGTTCCACACATGGTGGACCTGCCCCCTGATTTCCGACTGGTGGGGAAAGATTTTCAAAAAAAGTAATGAGATCTGCAACTCTAATTTGACCCCATCACCTTTGTTGGCCCTATTAGGTCTACCTCCGGATCACAAGACAAAACCCTCCCCCCTCCTTAGAATCCTACTTATATCTGCCCGACTACTGATCCCGACACATTGGCTGAAAAAGGATCTCCCCTCCCTAGAACATTGGTTCAATAAAGTCGACTCTATATATAGATTCGAAGAGTTAGCAGCTTGGGAAAATAGGTCCCATCACAAATTTTCAACCATTTGGGAAAAATGGAGATCTTTTAGAGGTTTCCATTAGATTGAGCATCTTGCCCCACTCGCCTCAGACAATACCTCTGATTTATGTCCTTTTACTCTGGGAATGCGGATAAGAACTACTTAAAGGTTATTTAACATTTACACTGTTAACATACATCCTTTAGTGTTGTTATGTTTTGACTGTTCTATACCTACTACTGTTACCCAGACAATGTATGTACACTGGGGGCTTGCTCCTCCTTTCTTAAAGACCAGATTCATATGTAACAGATTTTACCTATTCAATAAAGCTTTTGAAATAAAAAAAAATATAAATAAAAAACATCCAGTGTGTGTATACGATCAGGTATGATGTTGTATCGATCAGGTAGTGTAAGGGTTACTCCCGCTTCACAGACATTGACAGACCAAACTCCCCTTTTAATGCACCGCAAACAGTCCATTTGCCCAACCGCAAACTTCCCATTTGCACAAGGTTGGATACCAAGCTAGCCATGTCCCATTGATGTCATTGAAGGTTTCTTCCTCCACCCAGCCACGTACAACACCAAGGGTACCCGAAAGGTGAATTGAATTGATTTTTCGAACGGGGAGATGGTTAAAAAAATGCTTTCTCCCTCCCCTTTGTTTGAATCCACGCCACGGTCATTGCGTCTGCGCCGTGCAATTTACTGTCACACCCGATATGAGTGGTATTTTCTGTAGTACTATTCTCATCAGTTTAATCCCTGTTACGTGACGTCCCCAATCTGGGGTTCATTTATTAAATTGATTTTTCTAACGGGGAGATGGTTAAAAAAACACTGGCTCCCTCCCCTTTGTTTGAATCCACGCCACGGTCACTGCGTCTGCGCAGTGCAATTTATTGTCACACCCGATAGTATTTTCTGTAGTACTATTCTCATCAGTTTAATCCCTGTTACGTCCCATATCAGGGATTGCCTTTTTTGAAAAAAAAAATGTAAGGCCTGGAACCTTCGACTGCCTTTACAGTGACAGACCAAACTCTGATACACCAAGCTGAATTGATTTCAGGAACCGGGAGATGGAAAAAGCAGCTTGGTCGGTCCTCTTACTCCCAAGTTGGGGCACTGTGCGTGCACGGAGCAATGTGCTGTGACACCCTATATGAGTGGTGTCTTAACTAGTACTATTCCTATCAGTTTAATCCCTGTTACGTCCCCTATCCGGGACGTGTGTTGAATTGATTAATCATTGTCGTATTAACAACATCCTGAAATAATTTTTTTCTGAGCTCTGTATTTGCTTTGTATTGCTTGCCGCCGTGGTCGTGGTAGGAGGAGGATTACTTTCACCTCTTCACCTGTTAGATTCCCGTTGTGCTGTGAGATCCCACTTATAAGCTGTGTAAAGCATATTTTTTAGTTTGGTTTTGAACTGCTGCATTCTTTCTGACTTAGGTAACATTTCCGCCACTTTCTGCTTATACCGGGTGTCTAGTAGCGTGGCCACCCAGCACAGGTCGTTCTCCTTCATCCTTTTTATACGAGGGTCCCTCAACAGACATGACAGCATGAAAGACCCCATTTGCACAAGGTTGGATGCTGAGCTACTCATTTCCCGTTCCTCCTCCTCACTGATGTCATTGACGGTCTGTTTTTCCCCCCAGCCACGTACAACACCACGGGTCCAAGATAGGTGACAACAACGAGCACCCTGGGATGCCTGCTGTGGTTGGTCTTCCTCCTCCTCAAAGCCACATTCCTCCTCTGACTCCTCTTCCTCATACTCCTCTTGCAGCGTTGCCGCAGGTCCGGCAAGCGATGATGACTAGGCAGTTTCTGGTGGTGATGGTGACCACAACTCTTCCTCTTCACGCTCATCTACAGCCTGATCCAGCACTCTTCGCAGGGCACGCTCCAGGAAGAAAACAAATGGGATGAGGTCGCTGATGCCTTTGGTGCGACTGACTAGGTTTGTCACCTCCTCAAAAGGACGCATCAGCCTACAGGCATTGCGCATGAGCGTCCAGTAACGTGGCAAAAAAATTCCCAGCTCCGCAGAGGCTGTCCTAGCACCCGGTCATACAAATACTCGTTGACGGCTTTTTCTTGTTGGAGCAGGCGGTCGAACATTAGGAGTGTTGAATTCCAACGTGTCGGGCTGTCGCAAATCAAGCGCCTCACTGGCATGTTGTTTCGGCGCTAAATGTCTGAAAAGTGCACCATGGCGGTGTAGGAATGCCTTAAAATGGCCACACACCTTCCTGGCCTGCTTGAGGACGTCCTGTAAGCCTGGGTACTTAGTCACAAAGCATTGTACGACGAGATTTAACACATGTGCCATGCACGGCACATGTGACAACTTTCCCAAATTCAATGTCGCCAACAAATTGCTTCCATTGTCACACACCACTTTCCCGATCTCCAGTTGGTGCGGGGTCAGCCACTGATCCACCTGTGCATTCAGGGCGGACAGGAGTGCTGGTCCGGTGTGGCTCTCTGCTTTCAGGCAAGTCAACCCCAAGACAGTGTGACACTGTCGTATCCGGGATGTGGAATAGCCCCTGGGGAGCTCAGCCGAGGAGGTTATGGAAGAGGATGGAGTAGGAGGAGTAGAGGAGGTGGCAGTAGGCCTGCCTGCAAGTCATGGCCGTGTCACCAACTCTGCTGCAGAGCCACGCATTCCATGCTTGGCAGCCATCAGCAGGTTGACCCAATGCGCAGTGTAGGTGATATACCTGCCCTGACCGTGCTTTGCAGACCAGGTATCAGTGGTCAGATGGACCCTTGCCCCAACACTGTATGCCAGAGATGCCATGACTTCCTTTTCAATCACTGAGTAGAGGTTTGAGATTGCCTTATTTGAAAAAAAAAAATTTTTTGACCGGGTACCTTCCACTGTGCTGTCCCAATAGCAACAAATTTTTTGAAGGCTTCAGACTCCACCAGCTGGTATGGTAAAAGCTGGCGGGCTAAGAGTTCCGTCAAGCAGGCTGTCAGACGCCGGGCAAGGGGGTGACTCTGTGACATTGGCTTCTTACGCTCAAACACTTCCTTTACAGACACCTGACTGTGGGCAGATGAGATGGAACTGCTGAAGGTGAGAGTCGGAGTGGCCGGTGGTTGAGAGGGGGCAAGGAGGACAGCAGTGGTTGACGTGGCTGAAGATGCTGGACCAGGAGGAGGATGGTGGCTTTGAGCTTGTGTGCTGCTTCTACTCATCATCATGTGTTGATCCCATAGGTGTTTGCGATGTGCGATCATGTGCCTTCGCAAAGCAGTTGTACCTAGGTGGGGTTGGATTTCCTACGACTCAGTTTCTTTTGGCACAGGTTGCAAATGGCATCACTGTTGTCAGAGGCAGACACACAAAAAAAATGACACACTGCTGAGCTTTGCAATGACGGCATTCTGGTGGTGGCAACAGCATGCGTTGATTGGCGTGCTATGTGGCTGACCCCGGGTGCCGATACATGCTGTCTGACTGTGCCACTAGCTCCTTGCGACGACCTTCCCCTGCTTCCAACTCGTCTCCTCCTTCTCTCTGTCTCCCCTTCTGAACTTTCCCTCTCTTCTTCTTCTCTTCGAGCAGGCACCCACATGGCATCAACGGACACATCGTCATCATCAACCATTTCACTTGTATCTGACATCTCAGCAAAGGAAGCAGCAGCGGGTACAACATCATCATCATCATCATCACACTGTACGTCCATGTGTGTAGTGCTGCCTGACTGAGACATATCCATGTTATCTACATCCCCTGGCAATAATGGTTGTGCATCACTAATTTCATCCAACTGATGTGTAAATACCTCCTTTGAGGGATCAAGTGAAGCGGCTGTGGTGGCTGTGGTGGTAGTGCTGGTGGTGGTGGTGGCGGGCGGGAGAGTGGTAACTTGAGAGCAGGTGACCAAAGCTGAGCTGGAGGAGGATGGTGCCTCAAGGTTCTTAGCGGAAGCTGTTGAAGATTGGGTGTCCTGTGTAAGCCAGTCAACTATTTTCTCAGAATTTTTTGGGTTCAGGGTACATGGCCTCTGAACACTGGGCATTATTCCAGGGCCAGTGGAAATCACAGCACCACGACCATGACGGCCCCTGCGGGGTGGCCTGCCTCTGCCTATCATTTTCATTTTTTTTAATGTGAAGTGGTACTATGTGTGCAAGGTACTGTGCCAACCTATATAAGTGTTGGGCAGTGGGCACAGTACAGTCTGTGTGGGCCTGACACACACGGGCTTGCAAATGTGATTATATCACAGAAAAATGTTAAATATATATATTTTTTTATCTGCAAGGTATTTGAGTGAATGACACCCTGTAACTGTATGAGTGGAGGCCTAGCCACTAGCCAGTATACAGTCTGTGTGGGCCTGACACACACACAGGCTTGCAAATGTGATTATATCACAGAATTTGTTTTTTTTTTGTAAATCTCTTTTTATTATCTCAAGTATAACAAGTAGAGGTACATAATCCGACTCATGTCATAAGACTTACAGTGAAAGTACAATATTGCAAAGTACAAAGGGAGTCGTATATGAACATAATCATATTCTGAATTCAATACACATTCAGTATACAAATATAACACAGGGAGTATAACATATAAGGGAAGGGGGTGAAAAGGGAAGAATAAGGCACTTGGTATTTGAGAAAAGACTAACCCTTTAGGGGTGGAATAGCAATATTAGTCCACTGAGGTATGCATAATTTTGTAAAGATATAATGTATCTAGGGTGGTTATCCAATATAACGTGATGGATAAGTTCAACCTTTATTTTTGTTCGAAGAAAATGGAAAAATAAAATATTCTATCATGGACTTACAAATTAGCTAAGAAAACAACATGAGCCTATCTTGATATTTCATTCCACTAACTGATCTAGGATCTCTGCATCTCTCACAGCTTAAGCCTTCTTCCAAGGAGACCATACTTCCAGGTATTTAATTCTATTGCCAGGGATCCAGCCCATCAACTCCTCCATTCTATGAAGTTGATGCATTTTGTTGAACCACATTTTCAGATCTGAGGGGGAAGTGTCCCTCCATTTAGTGGGAATAAGCATTTTCGCCATGGCGATCATATGTGTGGGAAGGTTATTCTTCGAAGGACGGAAATTGGGTGCAGGGATCCAGAGCAATACTAACTATGGGGAAAGTGTTATAGAGGTAGCACAGATTGAATTAATAGATCTCTCGACATCCTTCCAAAATTGTGCTAATAGACCACCAAATATGAATCATAGACCCCACTTCTGCATGACATCTCCAACATTGATTATTGGGAGAGAGACCTATGGAGGCTAAGTACACTGGGGTCCTATACCACCTTGTGATAGTTTTATAAGAGTTTTCCTGAAAATGAATACATGTGGAGAACCCAGCTGCATGGGACAGGATATATGAAGATTCAGCGTCAGAGAAGCATTGTCACGGAAGGTGTACAGGAAACAAGACAACACAAAATGAATATACGACTCACTGGATCCAAAACTAAGGAACAAAAGGGAGACCCCTGCATCAGACCTGGCTCTCTCCCTTACTGCTCAGCCTATGCGATAATCCCAATGGTAGATGATCGCATATCCTCGTACCTCGACTGTATAACACCTGAACACCCTATAATAGCGAGGGAACACGACCACCGGCACCCTACACTAGATACGGAGGGAGTCAGGGTCACCTGGGATCCAGCAAACAGAAAAACACAAATGAATGCACAACACTTATCTTGTAGAAGACTGGGAAGTAGGATCAGCATGCACACACACTCCAGGAAGTAATATAAACCGCACACTGATGCACTATGAGACAGCTGAGAAAGGCTAACGAGATGAGGAACTGAAAGCAAAACAAAGTAAGCTCAAGGAGGAGGTTCTGAAAGGCATCTGTCAGAGCTTCTCAGATGTCTGGTTGTGACAGTACCCCTCCTTCTACGAGTGGACTCCGGACACTCAGAGCCCACCTTCTCAGCATGGGACCTATGGAAAGCCCTGATGAGACGAGTGGCCTTAATGTCTGTCACTGGGACCCACATCCTCTCCTCAGGACCATAACCCTCCCAATGAACGAGGTACTGGAGAGAACCGCGGATAACACGAGAATCCACAATCCTAGAGACCTGAAATTCAAGATTACCATCAACCATAATCGGAGGAGGAGGCAAAGCCGAGGGTACAATGGGTTGGACATAAGGTTTTAATAAGGACTTATGAAAAACATTATGGATCTTCCAAGTCTGAGGAAGATCAAGACGGTAGGCAACAGGATTGATGACAGACAAGATTTTGTAAGGCCAAATAAACTTAGGACCCAACTTCCAGGAGGGAACCTTCAATTTGATATTCTTAGTAGACAACCACACCAGATCATCAACATTCAGGTCCGGACCAGGCACACGTCTCTTATCCGCCACACGCTTATATCTCTCACTGATGCTCTTTAGATTATCCTGAATCTTTTGCCAAATAGATGACAAAGACGAGGAGAATCTGTCCTCATCAGGTAAACCAGAAGACCCCTCTCCCGAGAATGTCCCAAACTGCGGATGAAACCCATATGCACCAAAAAATGGGGACTTATCAGAGGACTCCTGACGACGGTTATTTAAAGCAAACTCAGCAAGGGACAAAAAAGAGCACCAATCCTCCTGATTCTCCGCCACAAAACAGCGCAGATATGTCTCCAGATTCTGATTGACGCGCTCTGTCTGACCATTCGACTGCTGGTGGAAAGCAGAAGAGAATGACAACCGAACCCCCAAGCGAGAACAGAAAGCCTTCCAGAATCTGGAAACAAACTGCGTGCCCCTATCAGAGACTATGTCTGAAGGAATACCATGCAATTTGACAATGTGATCAATAAATGCCTGCGCCAGCGTCTTAGCTTTGGGCAAGCCAGGAAAAGGGATGAAATGCACCATTTTGCTAAAATGATCCACCACCACCAGAATCACAGTCTTCCCCGAGGAACGAGGCAGGTCCGTAATGAAATCCATGGACAGATGTGTCCAAGGACGGGAAGGAATGGGTAAGGGAAGGAGAGGACCTGATGGCCGTGAATGAGGGACTTTGGCACGAGCGCAGGTCTCGCAGGCTGCCACAAAACCCTCAACCGACTTACAAAGCGCTGGCCACCAGAATCTCTGAGTGATGAGATTCACTGTGGCTCTTGCCCCCGGGTGCCCAGCAAGAACCGTATCGTGGTGTTCCTTAAAAATCTTGTGTCTTAAAGCGAGAGGCACAAACAACCTCCCAGGAGGACAAAGATCAGGAGCCTCTGACTGGGCTACCTGCACCTCTGCCTCCAATTCAGGAAAAAGAGCAGAGACCACCACACCTTCAGCCAAAATGGGACCCGGGTCTTCAAAATTCCTGCCTCCCGGAAAACAACGTGACAGGGCATCTGCATTCACATTCTTAACCCCAGGGCGGAACGTGACAACAAAATTAAACCTTGAAAAGAACAAAGACCATCTGGCCTGTCTCGAGTTCAGACGCTTGGCTGACTCCAAGTAGGCCAGATTTTTATGGTCAGTAAACACGGTAATAGGGTGTCTGGCTCCCTCTAGCCAATGGCGCCATTCCTCAAAAGCCAACTTGATGGACTACAACTCCCTATCTCCCACATCGTCATTTCTCTATGCGAAGGAGAGTTTCTTCGAGAAAAAGGCACACGGTCGCCATTTGGCAGGAGAGGAACCCAGAGACAAAACCGCACCCACACCCACCTCAGAAGCATCAACCTCAACTATGAAGGGTAGAGAAATATCAGGTTGTACCAAGATGGGAGCGGAAGCAAAACTCTCCTTGATATTAGAAAAGGCCTTACGCGCCTCTACCGACCAGGAAGAAAAATCTACCCCCTTTCTGGTCATATCAGTGAGTGGTTTAACAACAGAGGAATAATTCAAAATAAACTTCCTGTAATCATTGGCAAAGCCCAAAAAACGCATCAGCGCCTTCTGAATCTCAGGAAGTTCCCACTCAAGCACAGCTCGGACCTTCTCGGGGTCCATGCGAAAACCAGAAGTGGAGAGAAGAAACCCCAGAAATTGAATTTCTGGAACCGCAAACACACATTTTTCCAGTTTCGCATATAATTTATTCTCCCGCAGGATGAGCAAGACCTGACGTAAGTGTTCCTTATGAGTTTTGAAATCAGGAGAAAAAATCAAAATGTCATCCAAATACACTAATACAAATTTCCCCATTAAATGATAAAAAATGCTGTTCACGAAATGCTGAAAAACGGCTGGGGCATTCATCAAACCAAGTTCTCAAAATGGCCCTCAGGGGTATTGAAGGCCGTCTTCCATTCGTCTCCTTCTCTGACCCTGACCAGGTTGTATGCCCCTCTTAGATCTAATTTGGAAAAAACTTTAGCCCCAACAATCTGGTTAAGCAGGTCCGGGATCAGAGGAAGCGGATAAGGGTCACGAATTGTGATACTGTTCAGCTCCCTGAAATCCAGACAAGGTCTTAAAGAACCATCTTTTTTCTTAACAAAGAAAAAACCAGCGGCAACAGGTGACTTCGAGGGTCGTATGCGTCCTTTTCTCAGACTCTCAGAGATATAAGCACGCATAGCGACCCTTTCAGGTTGGGAGAGATTGTATAAACGAGATTTAGGCAGCTTGGCGCCTGGGATGAGATTAATAGGGCAATCGTACTCCCTGTGCGGGGGCAAATCCTGAACTCCACTCTCAGAGAAGACATCGAAAATTCAGAGAGAAAAGATGGTACAATCTTAGTAGAAACCTCAGAAACAGATGTCGTGAGGCAATTCTCTCTGCAAAAGTCACTCCAACCATTTATTTCCCTCGCTTGCCAATCAATGGTGGGGTTATGTTTAGTGAGCCAGGGTAGCCCCAACACTAGAGGAGTAGGCAATCCGCTAAGGATGAAACATGACACATCCTCAACATGAGCATCACTCACAATTAAACGGATATTGTAAACTATGCCCTTTAATGATTTCTGAGAAAGTGGAGCGGAATCAATAGCAAAAACAGGAATATCCTTTCCCAAAGTGCATACCTGGAAACCATGAGTTATCGCAAATTGATTATCAATGAGATTGACAGCTGCTCCACTATCTACAAAAATCTCACAAAAAATGTTCTTGCTCTCTAGCGCCACCCTGGCAGGCAGGACAAAACGGGAACTACAAGCAAACGGAAAACCTTCAATTTCCGCCTCAACCCTGCCAATGTTAACAGATGGAACATTTTTAAAGGATTTTTTCCTTTTTGTTTCTTTATTACTCCCAAAAAACTGCCTGAATCTCCTAGAGGGACAAACGTTTGCCAAATGATTTATACCTCCACAACAAAAACAAACCTTCCCATGCGGGCTGAATCTTCTATTGTCAGAGGCAATCAACCCCAGCTGCATGGGCTCCTGCTCAGAAGGGGTTGACAGCGACTGAGACCCCTGCGCACTGAATGAGACCACTACACTGTCCTGAGATTGAGTATGACAGGAAGGAGTGATCTCTCCTCTCTCTCTAAGACGCCTGTCAATACGAACGGCCCGAGACATGGCAGAGTCCAAGGAGGTAGCCTCTCATGAAAGGCAAATGCATCTTTCAATCCCTCTGAAAGACCATGGCAAAATTGACTTCGGAGTGCAGCATCATTCCAACCAGTATCAGCTGCCCATCTCCGAAATTCTGAGCAGTATATCTCTGCGGATTGTTTACCCTGGCATAACAGACGTAGTCTAGACTCAGCCAAAGCAATACGCTCCGGATCATCATATATCTGATCCAGGGCTAAAAAGAATTCATCCACTGAACGGAGGGGCCGTGCCCCCACCGGCAGCGAAAAGGCCCACGACTGAGCGTTACCCCTGAGCAGCGATATAATGATCCCCACCCTCCGTTCCTCATTACCAGAGGAATGGGAAAGAAGGCGAAAATGGAGTTTGCAAGCCTCTCTAAAACGCACAAAATTCTCACTACCCCCGGAGAACATATCCGGGAGCGAGATCTTAGGCTCAGAACAAACTCCATGAACGCAAGCTGAACCGGTCACTTGAAACTGAGAAAGAGTCTTACGGAGATCTGCTACCTCCAATGAAAGACCCTGGAAGCGTTCAGTCAAAAGTGAAACCGGATCCATGCTTGAGACTAAGGAACAAAAGGGAGACCCCTGCATCAGACCTGGCTCTCTCCCTTACTGCTCAGCCTATGCGATAATCCCAATGGTAGATGATCGCATATCCTCGTACCTCGACTGTATAACACCTGAACACCCTATAATAGTGAGGGGACACGACCACCGGCTCCCTCACTAGATACGGAGGGAGTCAGGGTCACCTGGGATCCAGCAAACAGAAAAACACAAATGAATGCACAACACTTATCTTGTAGAAGACTGGGAAGTAGGATCAGCATGCACACACACTCCAGGAAGTAATATTAACCCGCACACTGATGCACTATGGGGAGGAATTTAAAGGGATGCAATCAGTCCAACTACATGACAGCTGAGAGAGGCTAACGAGATGAGGAACTGAAAGCCAAACAAAGGAAGCTCAAGGAGGAGGTTCTGAAAGGCATCTGTCAGAGCTTCTCAGATGTCTGGTGGTGACAAGCATCTGCCTAGATCTTTCTCCCATTGACGTAAGAAATATGGTTGGATTCTGCAGGACATATTCAGTAGGTTGTTGTATGTAATAGAGAGAGACTTTTTCAGGGGTGTTGGTAGTATAGAGAGATTGTCTAGCCACGTGGTCTCCGAAAACTTAGAATCCAAGTCTTTCTCATATTTCTTACAAGTGTTTTTGAAGTCCCACATTTGAATTGGGGTAGTTTTTTTTTACCTAATTTGACAAAGATGTGTTTCAAAGGTATAATGCGATTAGATTCCATCATCTCGCCTATTCTAACACCTCCTAAAGAATGCCACCAACTCTTGTCCCTCCCTTCCATCTTGTCAAAGAGGTAAGGAAGCACATCAAGTGGAGCTTATTTAGATAATTTGCACCCTTTTGGGGGGGCTATTGGAGAGTTGCGATGACTAATGAGCATGCTTTTGGTCAGTAAGCCCATCTCTGGACAAAGGGAGAAAGGGGCCTCCTGGGACCACAAAATAGCATTCCTATGTATCCCTAGCATAGTCCTTTCTATATCCAAGTAAGGTGCGTTTATTTTGTCATTTGCTAGGAGCGCCCATTTAGCTAGTTGAATGGCTCTATTGTATAATGCCATATCCAGTAGAGATATACCCCCTTTATGCTTTCTCTGGGAAAGAAGAGAGTAAGCTAATCTAGGCCTTTTAGTATTCCATAAGAAGGTTGTGAATATGCTTCTGATTTGAGCATAAAAGGAAGCAGGAATATGTATCGGGAGGGCCTGGAATAAATATAAAAATTGGGGTAAGACAAATGTTGATAGAAGGTTTTTCCTTCCAAACCAGGACATATAGGGTACTTTTAAAGAGGAAATGAAGGATCAAATTTTAGAGAGTAGCGGGGTATAATTACGTTTAAACAAAAGGTTTAGATTAGCAGGGACATTAACACCTAAAAACTTAATTGATGTTGTGGGCCATCTAAACGCAGAGGAGCGTTTGAGTATGGCTAAGACATTACTTGGGACATTTATTGGAAAGGCTTCTGACTTGGAAAAATTGATCTTGAAATTAGACACTACACTATATTTGTCGAATAAGGACATGATGGCGGGTAATGCTTCTTCAGCATTGGAGATTACTATTAAAAGATCATCAGCAAATGCTGCAGACCTATGATGGTACTGACCAAGGGAAATGCCTTGTATCTTGTCTGATTGCCTAATTTTAAGGAGGAGCATTTCTAGGCATAGGATGAAAAGGGAAGGTGAAAGGGGGCAACCCTGTCTGGTCCCATTTTTTATGGGGAAGGCATCTGACACGGCCCTGTTCACCAAGACTTGTGCCATGGGGCTAGTGATGTCCCGAACTATTCGCTGGCGAATAGTTCCCGGCGAACATAGCTTGTTCGCGTTCGCCGCTGCGGGCAAACATATGCGATGTTCGGTCCGCCCCCTATACATCATCATTGAGTAAACTTTGACCCTCTACCTCACAGTCAGCAGACACATTCCAGCCAATCAGCAGCAGACCCTCCCTCCCAGACCCTCCCACCTCCAGGACAGCATCCATTTTAGATTCATTCAGAATCTGCATTCACAGAGAGAGGAGGGAGAGTACTGCTAATTCAATAGGGAAAGCACTAGCTAGGGCATTGTTCTGTGTCCACAGACTCATCTGCTGTAAGGACAGCATCCAGACAGAACCCCAAAAAGCCCTTTTCAGGGCTGGTACATCAGTCTGCTTTTTTTTTTCATATATATATATATATATATATATATTGCAGTTGCCTGGCTGCCCGTGTGTGAGAGGCTGCAGGCTCAGTCATAGGCAGCACTGTGTGCACAGTGCACACCATTCATACAGGGTGTGACAGAAAATACCTTGCAGATAAAAAAAAATTATATTTAATATTTTTCTGTGATCTAATCACATTTGCAAGCCCGTGTGTGTCAGGCGCCCACACATACTGTATTGTGGCCACTGGCTAGTGGCTGGCTAGGCCTGCACTCATACCGTTACAGGGTGTCATTCAGTCAAATACCTTGCAGAAAAAAAATTATATTTAAAATGTAACTGTGATCTAATCACATTTGCAAGCCCGTGTGTGTGTCAGACGCCCACATATACTGTATTGTGGCCACTGGCTAGTGGCTGGCTAAGCCTGCACTAATACCGTTACAGGGTGTCATTCACCCAAATACCTTTCAGAAAAAAAAAAATCTATTTTAAATTTAACTGTGATCTAATCACATTTGCAAGCCCGTGTGTGTCAGGCGCCCACACATACTGTATTGTGGCCACTGGTTAGTGGCGGGCTAGGCCTGCATTCATACCGTTACAGGGTGTCATTCAGTCAAATACCTTTCAGAAAAAAAAATCTATTTAAAATGTAACTATCTAATCACATTTGCAAGCCCGTGTGTGTCAGGCCCCCACACATACTCTATTGTGTCCACTGGCTAGTGGCTGGTTAGGCCTGCACTCATACCGTTACAGGGTGTCATTCACCCAAATACCTTTCAGAAAAAAAAAATCTATTTTAAATTTAACTGTGATCTAATCACATTTGCAAGCCTGTGTGTGTCAGGCCCCCACACATACTGTATTGTGTCCACTGGCTAGTGGCTAGGCCTGCACTCATACCTTTACAGGGTGTCATTCATCCAAATACCTTTCAGAAAAAAAAAATTCTATTTAAAATTTAACTGTGATCTAATCACATTTGTAAGCCCGTGTGTGTCAGGCCCACACAGACTGTACTGTGCCCACCACTTATATAGAGTGGCACAGTACCTTGCTCGCATAGTAACACTTATCTAAAAAAAAATGACAGGCAGAGGCAGGCCACGCCGCAGGGGCCATCGTGTTCGTGGTGCTGTGATTTTCAATGGCCCTGGAATAATGCCCAGTGTTCAGAGGCCACGTACCCTGAACCCAAAAAATTCTGAGAAAAAAGTTGACTGGCTTACACAGGACATCCAATCTTCAACAGCTTCCGCTAAGAACCTTGACGCACCATCCTCCTCCAGCTCAGCTTTGGTCACCACTCTACCGCCCGCCGCCACCACCACCACTACCTCCACAGCCACCACAGCCGCTTCACTTGATCCCTCAGAGGAGTTATTTACACATCAGTTGGATGAAATTAGTGATGCGCAACCATTATTGCCAGGGGATGTAGATAACAGGGATATGTCTCAGTCAGGCAGCATTACACACATGGACGTACAGTGTGATGATGATGATGATGATGTTGTACCCGCTGCTGCTTCCTTTGCTGAGGTGTCAGATACAAGTGAAATGGTTGATGATGACGATAAGTCCGTGGATGCCACGTGGGTGCCTGCTTGAAGAGAAGAAGAAGAGGGGGAAAGTTCAGAAGGGGAGACAGAGAGAAGGAGCAGACGAGTTGGAAGCAGGGGGAGCTAGGAGCTAGTGGCACAGTCAGACAGCATGTATCGGCAACCGGGGTCAGCCAGACAGCACACCAATCAACGCATGCTGTTGCCACCACCAGAATACAGTCATTGAAAAGCTCAGCAGTGTGGCATTTTTTTTGTGTGTCTGCCTCTGACAACAGCGATGCCATTTGCAACCTGTGCCAAAAGAAACTGAGTCGTGGGAAATCCAACACCCACCTAGGTACAACTGCTTTGCGAAGGCACATGATCTCACCTCACAAACGCCTATGGGATCAACACATGATGACGAGTAGAAGCAGCACACAAGCTCAAAGCCACCATCCTCCTCCTGGTCCAGCATCTTCAGCCACGTCAACCACTGCTGTCCTCCTTGCCCCCTCTCAACCACCCGCCACTCCGCCTCTCACCTTCAGAAGTTCCATCTCATCTGCCCACAGTCAGGTGTCTGTAAAGGAAATGTTTGAGCGTAAGAAGCCAATGTCACAGAGTCACCCCCTTGCCCGGCATCTGACAGCTGGCTTGATGGAACTCTTAGCCCGCCAGCTTTTACCATACCAGCTGGTGGAGTCTGAGGCCTTCAAAAAATTTGTCGCTATTGGGACACCACAATGGAAGGTACCCGGACAATTTTTTTTTTCTAATAAGGCAATCCCAAACCTCTACTCGGTGATTGAAAAGGAAGTCATGGAGATCGGCAAAGTGGTGTGTGACAATGGAAGCAATTTGTTGGCGGCATTGAATTTGGGCAAGTTGTAACTTGTGCCGTGCATGGCACATGTGTTGAATCTCATCGTACAATGCTTTGTGTCTAAGTACCCAGGCTTACAGGACATCCTCAAGCAGGCCAGGAAGGTGTGTGGCCATTTCAGGCATTCCTACACGGCCATGGCACACTTTTCAGACATTCAGCGCTGAAACAACATGCCAGTGAGGCGCTTGATTTGCGACAGCCCAACACATTGGAATTCAACACTCCTAATGTTCGACCGCCTGCTCCAACAAGAAAAAGCCGTCAACGAGTGGTATGACCGGGGTGCTAGGACAGCCTCTGCGGAGCTTAGGATTTTTTTTTTTGCCACGTTACTGGATGCTCATGCGCAATGCCTGTAGGCTCATGCGTCCTTTTGAGGAGGTGACAAACCTAGTCAGTCGCACCGAAGGCCTCATCAGCGACCTCATTCCATTTGTTTTCTTCCTGGAGCGTGCCCTGTGAAGAGTGCTGGATCAGGCTGTAGATGAGTGTGAAGAGGAAGAGTTGTGGTCACCATCACCACCAGAAACTGCCTAGTCATCATCGCTTGCCGGACCTGCGGCAACGCTGCAAGAGGAGTATGAGGAAGAGGAGTCAGAGGAGGAATGTGGCTTTGAGGAGGAAGAAGACCAACCACAGCAGGCATCCCGGGGTGCTCGTTGTTGTCACCTATCTGGGACCTGTGGTGTTGTACGTGGCTGGGGGGAAGAACAGACCGTCAATGACATCAGTGAGGAGGAGGAACGGGAAATGAGTAGCTTGGCATCCAACCTTGTGCAAATGGGGTCTTTCAGGCTGGCATGTCTGTTGAGGGACCCTCGTATAAAAAGGATGAAGGAGAATGACCTGTACTGGGTGGCCACGCTACTAAACCCCCGTTATAAGCAGAAAGTGGTGGAAATGTTACGAAATTACCGGAAGTCAGAAAGGATGCAGCAGTTCAAAACCAAACTAAAAAATATGCTTTACACAGCTTATAAGGGGGATGTCACAGCACAACGGGAATCTAACTGGGGAAGAGGTCAAAGTAATCTTCCTCGTACCACGACCACGGCGGCAAGGACAGGACGGTTTACAGATGTGTTGTTGATGGAGGACATGCAGAGGTTTTTCAGTCCTACACATCGCCACAGCCCTTCGGGATCCAGCCTTAGAGAACGACTCGACCGACAGGTGGCAGACTACCTCGCCTTAACTGCAGATATCGACACTCTGAGGAGCCATGAACCCCTTGACTACTGGGTCGGCAGGCTTGACCTGTGGCCTGAGCTATCCCAGTTTGCCTTTTTGACAGGACCGCTTAAAGTGTCCTGTCAGAAAGGACCTTCAGTGCAGCAGGAGGCATTGTCACTGACAAAAGAAGTCGCCTCGGTCAAAAAAGTGTTGATTACCTCACCTTCATTAAGATGAATGAGGCATGGATCCCGAAGGGACTGACAGTAGGGGATATGTTTAACTAACAAAAGGCCTGACATGCCTTGGCCTCAAAATGGTCCCCACGCTGCTGTATTTAATGTCTGCATACCGGATGACTTTCGTGAATTCTCCGCCACCAACTAGGGTTCAAGCCGCAATGTTTTAGTCACCTTTCTGCCTTGAAAACATCAATTTTTCCGGCCGCTGCTACAACAGCGGCTCCAACAATAACATTGTTTTTCAGGCATGTGTACATGCCTAATTCTTCTGGCCTCTGGTGCTGCACTGTGGCTGCAAAAACAAAACAAAAAAAAGGCACATACAAGTGTCAATTCCCCTTTCGTGATCGTTACCTTGTTGTGGTGAAGGGGCTTGCGTATCACAATGAAGCGATCATCACCTCTATGAGTGTGTTGGCAATGTTGTCATACCCCAGATGATAAGGCCGTTGCTTCATTATGATCAGACCAAAAGCGATCGGGACGGCTGGATGTTTTTTCATAGAAAGAACAAAAAAAAAAAGATATTTAGCTTTTTTTTAAGTTGTATGGGTGGGTTTTTAATACATAAAATAAAAAAATCAGAATAAAGTCTCCCTAATAGTTTATTAGAAATAATGCAGACAATTTAAAAAATCCCCAACAATTCCAATACAAATCAAGTACAAAGCTCAGAACTAAATTATTCCAGGATGTCGTAATGGTTCGTTAATTCGACAATGGTTAATCAATTCGACACACGTCCCCGGATAGGGGACGTAAGAGGGATTAAACTGATAGGAATAGGACTAGTTAAGACGCCACTCATATAGGGTGTCACAGCACATTGCTCCGTGCACGCGCAGTGCCCCAACTTGGGAGTAAGAGGACCGACCAAGCTGCTTTTTCCATCTCCCGGTTCCTAAAATCAATTCAGTTTGGTGTATCAGAATTTGGTCTGTCACTGTGAAGGCAGTCGAAGATACCCGGCCTAATTTTTTTTTCACAAAAGGCAATCCCACCCTGATATGGGACGTAACAGGGAGTAAAACTGATGAGAATAGTACTACAGAAAATACCACTCATATCGGGTGTTACAGCAAATTGCATGGCGCAGAAGCAGTGACCGTGGCGTGGATTCAAACAAAGGGGAGGGAGACAGAATTTTTTTAACCATCTCCCCGTTCGAAAAATCAATTTAATAAATGGACCCCAGATTGGGGACATAACAGGGATTAAACTGATGAGAAGAGAGAACTACAGGAAATACCACTCATATCGGGTGGGACAGTAAATTGCACGGCACAGACGCAGTGACCGTGGCATGGATTCAAACAAAAGGGAAGGGAGCCAGCAATTTTTTAACCATCTCCCCGTTCGAAAAATCCATTTAATAAATGGATCCCAGATTGGGGACGTAACAGGGATTAAACTGATGAGAAGAGAGAACTATAGAAAATAGCACTCATATCGGGTGTAACAGTAAATTGCACGGCACAGACGCAGTGACCGTGGATTCAAACAAAGGGGAGGGAGCCAGCGTTTTTTTAACCATCTCCCCATTCGAAAAATCTATTCAATTCACCTTTCCGGGACCCTTGGTGTTGTTCGTAGCTGGGTGGAGGAAGAAACCTTCAATGACATCAACGGAACATGGCTAGCTTGGTATTCAACCTTGTGCAAATGGGAAGTTTGCGGTTGGGCAAATGGACTGTTTGCGGTGGTTTGCAGTGCATTAAAAGGGGAGTTTGGTCTGTCAATGTCTGTGAAGCGGGTGTAACCCTTACACTACCTGATCGATACAACATCATACCTGATCGTATATACACACTGGATGTTTTAAACCACGTTGTTCAAAAAAAATTTGAATTGTTAGGTGATTTATGCCCTTTATGGATTAAAATCCAACTCTGCGTCAACTATGTAATTTTCCATGGGAGTTTTGCCATGGATCCCCCTCCGGCAGCATGCCACAGTCCAGGTGTTAGTCCCCTTGAAACAACTTTTCCATCACTATTGTGGCCAGAAAGAGTCCCTGTGGGTTTTAAAATTCGCCTGCCCATTAAAGTCAATGGCGGTACGCCCGGTTCGCCGGTTCGCGAACATTTGCGAAAATTTGTGTTCGCTGTTCGCGAATGGAAAATTTGATGTTTGCGACATCTCTACATGGGGCATGAATATAGCAAGAAGATGGCTGAAACAAATCCTGAGGGAAAACCAAATTTCAATAAAGTGGCCTTCATGAAATCCCAGCTAACCCTGTTGAATGCCTTCTCCGCATCAGTTCCCAATAATAACATGGGTGTATTTGTGACTTGGGCGTTGTGTATTAAGTGGATCAACCTCCAAATATTATGTTTCCCTTCCCTTCCCGGGACAAACCCTACTTGTTCAGGGTCAATAAGTTTGTTAAGCAATGGGGATATCCTGTACGCTAATAATTTAGACCACCATTTCAAGTCGCAATTAAGTAACAAGATGGGCCTGTAGCTCCCACATTTCTCAGGGTCTTTTCCATCTTTGTGCAAGATAGTTATATCTGCCCTCTATGCCTGGGGAGCCAAAGCCGAACCTTCTAATAGCGAATTGCATAGATCAGTGAAATGTAGTAGGTGATAGAGAGACCGTCAGGTTCTGGCCTTTTCCCTATGGGGATAGAGCTAAGGACCTTATCAACTTCTGAAATGGAAAAAGGTTTGAGGAGTATCTGTCGTTCCTTATCCGATAGAGAGGGGGAATTAATTGAGGACAGGAATTCCTCTATGAGGTTTATATTGTTTTTTCCTGGGGAGTCTAAATCTGAATTCGGTATAGGAAGGTTGTAGAGTTTAGAGTAAAACTTCTGGAAAGTTTTGGCTATAAGGGGAGTAGAAGTTACTCTCAAGGAGGGGTCGGGCTTAATAGATGAGATAAAGTTTTTTTCCCTTCTCTTTTTAATTAAGTGGGCCATCATTTTGTTTCCCTTGTAACCGTGTTCATATATTTTACTCTTCAGACGTAAAAGGGACTTGGCTTCTTTAATATTGAGGAGATCTTTAACCTTGCGTCTTAGAGCAATCAGGGCTTCTTTATGAACTTCAGAGTGTGTTAGCTTATGCAATTTTTCTTGTGTTTGTATTTGAGAGAGTAATGACAACAGCTCTTTAGTGGATTTCATTTTAACATATGAGCCCAAGGCTATCAGCTCACCCCTTATATAAGCCTTGTGGGCTTCCCAGAGTATTGGAGTAGTAGTTTCAGGAGTGTTATTATTTCTGAAGTAATTTTCTAGTTTGTCCCCTATTGTATCTATGTGGCCCTGTGATTCCAGAAGTGTAGTGTTTAATCTCCACGACTAGGCCTTCTGTGGAAGGCACTGGAGAGAGTCATCATAATGGGAGCATGATCCGAAACCACCAGGTTCCCTATCTCTGCACCTTTAACACATTGTATATGGGAATCTGGTAACAATAGGTAATCTATCCTACTGTATGAGTTCTGAACATGTGAAAAGAAGGTCAAATCCTTCTCTGAGGGATGTGTAGTCCTCCAAACGTCAATCAGGCACAACTCCGCCAAAGCCATCATCAGTCTCACCATCTGTTTTCTTGTTAAATTGGCAGGTTTCTGGGTGGGGGCGTCAAGCGAGATGTTGAAGTCACCGCCTACTATCAGCATACCCTCAGAGAAGTCTTTAATCTTTTTAAGAGTTTTAATCAACCATGGGACTTGGTGGAGAATTGGGAGCGTATACATTTGCTATGGTGATCTTAAAATTAAAGATAGTACCTTGATTTATAAGCAAGCGGCCTTCTGGGTCAATATAGGATTTAACCAGATGGAAGGGGACAGATAGGCTAATGGCAATGGATACGCCCCTAGAGGCTGATGAGTGTGTAGCATGGAACCATTGGGAATATTTGGAGGTGGGTAGAGAGGGGATGCGACCATGACGGAAATGTGTCTCCTGCCACAAAACTATATCCGCCTTTTGTTTGTATAGCAGGTTGAGAAGACAGTGAGAACCTGTCTTCTTTTTTGGGGGGCATTAAGCCCATTCACATTATGGTACAATACATTTAAGTTAGCCATACCGCATTAGGACCAGCGGAAATATTTGCTTACCATGAGCCTTATAGGAATAGAGAACTAGGGAAAAACTATTTTTACAAAAAACTTTGGCATAGAACAAGGAGTGGACAATATCGAGAGATATGATCAGTAACTGAGGTGTCGGCGCTTCACCGGGCCCAACCATGTCATCCTCAGTATGAAAGTGAGGAAAACAGGTCCGACCCGCGGAAACACCCCACTCCCTCTGGGAGGGAAGGAGAACCTTTGGCATCTAGACTGGCTGCATTTTGTATATATCAAGTATTACACCTCATTGCATAACGGGTGAGAAAAACATGGAAACAAATACAGGCGAACCCAACAAGGTGGAAAGGCATTATGAGCACTTACAGACCATATCAGATAGAGTTGATCACTTAAAAGGTAAGTGCAGATGTGTTCCCGGGCTGAATTGATGGCCAGTGAGCCAGGAGGCATCTGTAAGCTTACAGCCGAATCCTGATAAAGAGAGCATATGATTAGCATGGAACACATGTATAGAACTGTTAGGCTGAAACAAATAGAACAGTTACAATTAAAGGGTCGCCAAATGACCCCTCATGGTCAGCATTACTGGGCGACCATGGGATCGTAGATAGAAGGATAAGAGAGGCTCCATGACTTCTTCAAGTAATCTTCCTGTTCTTCGGAGACTTTGGCTTTTTGACCACCTGCCACGTTGGAATCTCAGGCAAGTCAGGGATACCCAGGTCTTCTGGCACAAGCATCCATGGTTGGACCTCGACAGGCGCAATACCAAATTTGTCCCAAGCATCTGCTAAGTCCTGCGGTGATCTGATGACAATCTGCTGCCCTGCTTTGGAAGTGGCCAGGCTAAAGGGAAACAGCCATCTAACTGGGAGATTATGTGATCTGAGCGCTTCAGTAACGTGTTTCAATGCCCTTCTTTTTGTCAGGGTGCTGGATGCTAAGTCCTGATAGAATTGTAGGCGGGCCCCGTTGTATGAAATATCTTTTGATTCTCTTGCGGCTCTCAATATGGAAGCCGTGTCTAGGTAGTTTAATAGTCCACAGATTATATCCCTAGGGGGGCCATTTTCAGGTGGTTTTGGCCTCAGGGCTCTATGGGCCCTCTTGATTATTATCTGGGAGGCTTTGTCCTCTCCCACTAGTGAGGCAAAAATGGCGGTAACCGCTTTAGTAATCTCCCCAGGGGGAACGTCCTCAGGCACCCCTCTTATGCGGACATTCTTCCACCTGCTTCTATTCTCCTGGTCTTCTAAGTGGAGAAGAGCAGAAGTGAGGTATGAATTATGGCCCTGCAGGACCTTTCTAACGGCTTCACCATGAGTAACTATAGCCGCCTGTGTTTCTTCTAACGTCATGACGCGCCCCCCGATTTGCTTTACCTCTGTCTTTATGTCAGAAATGTCCTTGTTCAGGGGTTGCAGCACTTTATATAGCGTCTTCTTGAAGAAGGCTCTAGACAGCGGCAGGTCCACAGTCTCCGCTCCCTCCGACATGGCACAGGAAATCTCCCCGTCCGAATCCTCGGTCTGCGCGGCAGCTCTGGCACCCTCCTTCGCCATCTTAGATCTGTGTGCCGGGGAAAAACTTCCCTCCGATTGGGTATGGCACGATTTTTGCGTGCCTGAAGCTGTGTCACTTCTGTCCTTGTTATGCTTCACCATGCAAGGGGCAGGGGCGTACATACAGGGGTCGCAGGGGTCGCAGTTGCGACCGGGCCCGGCCCTCCAGGGGGCCCGGCCGCCTGTGGACCCCTGGCCCCGCCCTGCAGTAGTGCTGTGCCTGCCTGTATAAACCAGGCGGCCGACCTGGGGCCCGCCTCCCGGGCCCGCCTCCCAGTGTTATGTGCTATGTGCCAGCCCTACCCTCCTTCAGTCTCCTCCCCCTGATTCTCCTCCCCTGATTCTCCCGTGGGTGCGGCGGTGCGGCGTGCCTCGTCATTTCCTATTGGGCGGCCGCACCGGACATGACGCTTCCCAAGGCTGCGCAGACGCACAACGACGCCGAGACGCAGCAGGGAGAAGGCGCCGGAAGCTCGCGAAGATGCAGGTGCCGGTCCGAAATGAAGATAAGATTAGATTTGTAAACAAAAATAAAATAAAAAAAAGGTCTTCATAATTGCTCAGAATAGACTCAGAGTAGGGTCTGCTGGGGGCTGGCAGGGGCTGGCTTTATAACTAGCTCTCCTATATTTCTGTAGCCTGCAACCTCTGACTGCCCAGTTGGGCTGAAACTACTACACCCAACATGTTCTGGCAGTAATAGTAAATGGATATTGGTGCCATTCTGAGCTACTAGTCTATATAATACATATGTATTATATAGACTAGTAGCTCAGAATTACACCAATATCCATTTACTATTACTGCCAGAACATGTTGGGTGTAGTAGTTTCAGCCCAACTGGGCAGTCAGAGGTTGCCGGCTACAGAAATATAGCAGAGTTAGGCTACTTTCACACCTGCGTTAGGTGCGGATCCGTCTGGTATCTGCACAGACGGATCCGCACCTATAATGCAAACGCTTGTATCCGTTCAGAACGGATCCGTTTGGCTGCAAGCAGCGTTTTGGTGTCCGCCTCCAGAGCGGAATGGAGGCTCAACGGAGGCACACTGATGTATTCTGAGCGGATCCTTATCCATTCAGAATGCATTGGGGCTAAACTGATCCGTTTTGGTCCGCTTGTGAGAGCCCTGAAACGGATCTCACAGGCGGACCCAGAAACGCCAGTGTGAAAGTAGCCTTAGGCTACTTTCACACTGGCGTTTCTGGGTCCGCTTGTGAGATCCGTTTCAGGGCTCTCACAAACAGTGCAAAACAGATCAGTTCATCCCCAATGCATTCTGAATGGATAAGGATCCGCTCAGAATGCATCAGTGTGCCTCCGTTGAGCCTCCATTCCGCTCTGGAGGCGGACACCAAAACGCTGCTTGCAGCCAAACGGATCCGTTCTGAACGGATACAAGCGTTTGCATTATAGGTGCGGATCCGTCTGTGCAGATACCAGACGGATCCGCACCTAACGCAGGTGTGAAAGTAGCCTAACTCTGCTATTGGTGGAGGGATGTTGGGGGGGCGGTGACGGGGAGGGGGACCCCATGGTTAAGTTTTGCATCGGGGCCCCATGGATTGTGTGTACGCCACTGGCAAGGGGGATAGAAATACCCGTTATGCTGGAAAAGCAGCGGGGTCTGTGAGGAGCTCTGAGATCAAGCATCCATCTCGGCTCGCGGCTAGCTCCGCCCCTAAACAGAAAACATTTTAATAGATTTTTTTTATTTGCAAGGTATTTGAGTGAATGACACCCTGTAACGGTATGAGTGGAGACCTAGCCAGTGGCCACAATACAGTATGTGTGGGATTGACACACACACGGGCTTGCAAATGTGATTATATCACAGAAAATGTTTAAATATATAAAAAAATATTTGCAAGGTATTTGAGTAAATGACACCCTGTAACGGTATGAGTGGAGGCCTAGCCACTAGCCAGTATACAGTCTGTGTGGGCTTGATACATACGGGCTCGCAAATGTGATTATATCACAGAAACATTTTAAATATAATTTTTTTTATCTGCAAGGTATTTGAGTGAATGACACCCTGTAACGGTATGAGTGGAGGCCTAGCCACTAGCCAGTATACAGTCTGTGTGGGTCTGACACATACGGGCTTGCAAATGTGATTATCACCGAAAAATTTTAAATATAATTTTTTTTAGCTGCAAGGTATTTGAGTGAATGACACCCTGTAACGGTATGAGTGGAGGCCTAGCCACTAGACAGTATACAGTCTGTGTGGGCTTGACACATACGGGCTTGCAAATGTGATTATATCACAGAAACATTTTAAATATAATTTTTTTTATTTGCAAGGTATTTGAGTAAATGACACCCTGTAACGGTATGAGTGGAGGCCTAGCCACTAGCCAGTATACAGTCTGTGTGGGCTTGATACATACGGGCTTGCAAATGTGATTATATCACAGAAACATTTTAAATTGATTTTTTTTTATCTGCAAGGTATTTGAGTGAATGACACCCTGTAACAGTATGAGTGGAGGCCTAGCCACTAGTCAGTGGCCACAATACAGTCTGTGTGGGCCTGACACACACGGGCTTGCAAATGTGATTATATCACAGAAATTTTTTAAAAGAATTTTTTTTATTTGCAAGGTATTTGAGTGAATGACACCCTGTAACGGTATGAGTGGAGGCCTAGCCAGTGGCCACAATACAGTATGTGTGGGCCTGACACACACGGGCTTGCAAATGTGATTATATCACAGAAAAATTTTAAATATAATTTTTTTTATTTGCAAGGTATTTGAGTGAATGACACCCTGTAACGGTATGAGTGGAGGCCTAGCCACTAGCCAGTGGCCACAATACAGTCTGTGTGGGCCTGACACACACGGGCTTGCAAATGTGATTATGTCACAGAAAAATATTAAATATAATTTTTTTTTTATCTGCGAGGTATTTTCTGTCACACCCTGTATGAATGGTGTGCACACAGTGATTGGTGCTGTCTGTGACTGAGCCTGCAGCCTCTCACACACGGGCAGCCACGCAACTGCAATATATATATATATATATATATATATATATATATATATAAAAAAAGCACACTGATGTACCAGCCCAGAAAAGGGCTTTATGGGGTGCTGTGGACACTCATCTGTCCTTACAGCAGATGAGTCTGTGGACACAGAACAATGCCCTAGCTAACGCTTTCCCTATTGAATCAGCAGCAGCTACACTCTCCCTCCTCTCACTGTGAATGCAGATTCCGAATGAATCTAAAATGGATGCTGTCCAGGAGGTGGGAGGGTCTGGGAGGGAGGGTCTGCTGCTGATTGGCTGGAATGTGTCTGCTGACTGTGAGGTACAGGGTCAAAGTTTACTCAATGATGATGTTTAGGGGGCGGACCGAACATCGCATATGTTCGCCCGCAGCAGCGAACGCGAGCAAGCAATGTTCGCCGGGAACCATTCGCCGGCGAACTATTCGGGACATCACTACTGGGGGTTTGTATCGCTTTCCTAATCTTCTCTCCACAGGTTACATTTGGGCCCCATATTTTAGGCTACAGCCGGAGAACCCCTTTAATTTTTATGAAAAATAAATAAATAAATAAAACATTTCTCAGGCTCCGAGGACTGGATTTTCACAAGATATGTACAGTAATGTTTTGGAGCACCTACCCTATATCACTGTATGCTGACTTTGAAACCGATTTTAGAGGTGACTGGCTTCCTTTAAATACTGGGATTCAGGGTATATGATTTATCTATATGATAAATGCAACTTTGCCATCAGTACAAAACTAGTTGTTACTTTACATTTTCTAATTGACAAAAACATCTGACCCAAGTGATCCTTACCAGATTATGAATATAATTCCCGTATGACAGCTGTCATCAGCATGCTCCGCTATGTATTTACCAGTCAGTGCTGCAGCACAGAAATGTATTGTTTCCTATCTGGAGAAATACATTTGAAATTACAGAAGCAATTATTATGCACAATCAAGACTTGTCTATAATGACTTCATACATCAATTCTTTCAAAAACAGTGGGTCATGTGTCAGGAATGATGATTATAAATTCATTTTTCAAGCAGATGCAATAAAGATGATTTTTGTTTTTTTATTTATTGTTTTTTTTACATATAGACAATGGAGAGTTGCAAACTGTCTAAAAGAAAAAGGGTCAGATTTATCATTGGCTCAAGTCAGAATAATGGAGTGAAAAAGTCGCACATTTTTGCACATTCGCTTAAACTGTGCAAAAATGTGCGACTTTTATTAGCTCTGTGCTATACTCGCCAGTTTTCAGAAAGTGGGCTTGTTTTCTTATGTAAATGAATCTCTAGACAGATTTACTATTGCAACAATTTAAAAGTCGCAAAAAAATGTGCAAAATCACTCCAGTGCGGACCATGCTTATCTTATGTGACTTTTTAAAAGAACATGAGACTTTTTGCAAAGACGTGCGACTTTTTGCAAAGCCGCTTACTGACAAATAAAATGCTACCATCAAACCACATTTATCACAGTCTTAAAGGGCCGATCAGAAATCTGACTTAGCTTAAACTGACTTTAGCCATATGTGAAAGTGGAGTGAGCTGTCAGAGTAATGATAAATCTGGTATAATTCAAGAGGGGGATATGAGAGGTCAGATCTGAGAAAAATCTGCACTTTGGATTACCTGGAGTAAATACATAAATCAGAAAGGAAAATCCTAATACGTAACATTTATTAAATATACCAATAAAATCCTAAATCAAATGTGCAGAAACAAACATTGGGATATAAAGATAGCACCACTGATCAGTTAACCAATGGTTATCCCAAAACATAGATGCAACAATATTTAAAGTGCACGGCGGCACTGAGTAACCAGCATGTCCTACCGGTACCCAGAGACGGTCATCTGATGCTACACCACACAACGGATTGATAGTAGTTCATTCTATATGGATATCCGGATGAATATCAGGGTAAACCGACAGCTGGCAGTCAAACAGATGTGTGCAGGGTACCTAAAAGGTCCCTATAACTGTCTAGCAAGTCAACCCTATTACTAAAGATATGGTTGCAGCCTGACCACAGGGCACTCGTCCTAATAAGGATGACCCCGTCCGGAACCTGTCCCTAAATCTTAATGCTATATGTCCCTGGGCATGATCCCTACACGCATGTTTCACTGCCAGGACATGGTGCAGTTCATCAGGGGAGATGAGAATCAAGCAGGTCGATCCCTAGATGAAGTAATCAGATCTGCAGACCAGAAATGACACGCTCAGTCAACTGGTCTTGAGGTACACCAAGATGGTCAGGTCCTCCGTGGGCTACCTCATAGATAAGAGGTGAAGGAATAATGCAGTATACAGGTAAATATCGCTGCAAATGGGACGCCAACTAACCTGGTGTTCCCTCATCCTTTAAATACAAGCCTGGTTCCTGCTGCTGCTATCTATACAATCAACGGCCAATGAACGCACCTGCCCGCCCGCACATAAGCGCAGCGCATGCACACATCACAGTATCAGGATGAGGCCTGGAGCGCAGGAAAGATACCTAGTAAATGTCGCACCTCTGCGCATGCGCGATCTCGCTATAGATATCGCGAGATCGCAGAGGCTATTCGAAAACAGCCAGAATGATCTGAAGCAGCGATGATATCAATTGCTTCACAATATTCGATGGTGTAGAAACGATCAGACATTCGAGAATACACCCGAATATTTTGAACCACAGTCGGTTCTGATTGAAGATATTCAAGGCTATTCATCCGATATTGGATAAAATTGACTCATATGCAGTGGTACAAATAAGGAGACAGGTCAGAGTGAGAGATAATCAGTGATGAATTAATGTCTGAGGAAAGGTCTAAATTATTACCGACCAATAAGTGAAAAATGGATCATAAAAAATTATACCATAAAGCGATGTCAAATAAATATCAGAGAGGGAGGGGCCAAAACAGCTTGCTATCTGCTTAAAGGGATATTGCAGACCTATTGGTACCAGTGACTTGTGGTGACGGTCACAGTGAACAGACATTTATCTACAGAAAACAGCTATAATTCAGCTGTTCATTAAGTTCTTTTGGTGTAACTGTCTGTAGAAGGAATATCCACCGTGACTCACGCTGTAGTATGATCTTATCCCAATCTCCCCCTCGTTTTGGGGGGCTTACACCCTCGATGCCTATGACTTTGTAGCCTTGGGTTTCCATTGATGCAGGTCACAAACATGACGGGCAAAAGCAGTATCACGCCGCCTTTTTATGTCCAGGAGATGTTCTCCTATGCGCCTGCGTAGCTCCCGCTTTGTTTTGCCTATATATTCTTTTTGACAAACACATGTTATTTTGTATATCACCCCCGCGGTCCTGCATGAAATAAAGTCTCCGATGCTGAAGCTGCGCTTTAGGTTGGTACTGTAAAAAGTTTTACCAGGGTTAATATTATTACAGGCCACGCAGCCACTGCATCTGAAACAACCCACAGGACGACGACTCAGCCAGGTATTTGGTGTAGCCGGTGGAGCAAGGTGACTATGTACCAGTAAGTCCTTAAGACTTTGGCCTCTTCTGAACGTCACCTGTGGGTGTTCATGCAGAACCTTACGGACATCTGGGTCCATAAGGAGAATAGGCCAGTGTCGTGCCAGAATCTCTCTGGATTCCTTGGCAGAGCCATCGAAAGTAGTGATGAACCGTACCTTCCTATCTCCTTCCAGTTTGTCCTTTGGAGTAAGTAGTGTCTCTCTAGGGGTGTTGACTGCTTTCTGGAAGGCCCCTCTCAGGACCTTGTCAGGATACCCTCTGGCCCTAAATATCTGTCGAAGGTCGGTTGCCTGGTGTAGGAATTCTTGTTGGTCAGAGCAGTTCCTGCGTAAACGCAGGTACTGCCCATAAGGTATGCCTTTCCTCAACGGCAATGGATGGCTACTCTGCCAGTGCAAGACTGAATTTGTGGCCGTTGTCTTACGAAAAATAGTGGTGGAGAGCTCCCCTCCAAGTTTCTTGATAGTTCCGTCCCCTTTCTTGATGTTTGCATTTCCAAGAAACTTGGAGGGGAGCTCTCCACCACTATTTTTCGTAAGACAACGGCCACGTATTCAGTCTTGCACTGGCAGAGTAGCCATCCATTGCCGTTGAGGAAAGGCATGCCTTATGGGCAGTACCTGCGTTTACGCAGGATCTGCTCTGACCAACAAGAATTCCTACACCAGGCAACCGACCTTCGACAGAGATTTAGGGCCAGAGGGTATCCTGACAAGGTCCTGAGAGGGGCCTTCCAGAAAGTGGTCAACACCCCTAGAGAGACACTACTTACTCCAAAGGATAAACTGGAGGGTGATAGGAAGGTACGGTTCATCACTACTTTCGATGGCTCTGCCAAGGAATCCAGAGAGATTCTGGCACGACACTGGCCTATTCTCCTTATGAACCCAGATGTCCGTGAGGTTCTGCATGAACACCCACAGGTGACGTTCAGAAGAGGCCAAAGTCTTAAGGACTTACTGGTACATAGTCACCTTGCTCCACCGGCTACACCAAATACCTGGCTGAGTCGTCGTCCTATGGGTTGTTTCAGATGCAGTGGCTGCGTGGCCTGTAATAATATTAATCCTGGTAAAACTTTTTACAGTACCAACCTAAAGCGCAGCTTCAGCATCGGAGACTTTATTTCATGCAGGACCGCGGGGGTGATATACAAAATAACATGTGTTTGTCAAAAATAATATATAGGCAAAACAAAGCGGGAGCTACGCAGGCGCATAGGAGAACATCTCTGGACATAGAAAAGCGGCGTGATACTGCTGTTGCCCGTCATGTTTGCGACCTGCATCAAGGGAAACCCAAGGCTATCAAAGTCATAGGCATCGAGGGTGTAAGCCCCCCAAAACGAGGGGGAGATTGGGATAAGATCATACTACAGCGTGAGTCAGGGTGGATATTCCTTCTACAGACAGTTACACCAAAAATACTTAATGAACAGCTGAATTATAGCTGTTTTCTGTAGATAAATGTCTGTTCACTGTGACCGTCACCACAAGTCACTGGTACCAATAGGTCTGCAATATCCCTTTAAGCAGATAGCAAGCTGTTTTGGCCCCTCCCTCTCTGATATTTATTTGACATCGCTTTATGGTATCATTTTTTAGGATCTATTTTTCACTTATTGGTCGGTAATAACATTATTTAGACCTTTCCTCAGACATTAATTCATCACTGATTATCTCTCACTCTGACCTGTCTCCTTATTTGTACCACTACACATGAGTAAATTTTATCCAATATCGGATGAATAGCCTCGAATATCTTCAATCAGAACCGACTGTGGTTCAAAATATTCGGGTGTTTTTTCGAATGTCCGATCGTTTCTACACCATCGAATATTGTGAAGCAATTGATATCATTGCTGCTTCAGATCATTCTGGCTGTTTTCGAATAGCCTCTGCGATCTCGCGATATCTATAGTGAGATCGCACATGCGCAGAGGTGCGACATTTACTAGGCATCTTTCCTGCGCTCCAGGCCTCATCCTGATACTGTGATGTGCGCATGCACTGCGCTTATGTGCGGGCGGGCAGGTGCGTTCATTGGCCGTTGATTGTATAGATAGCAGCAGCGGGAACCAGGCTTGTATTTAAAGGATGAGGGAACACCAGGTTAGTTGGCGTCCCATTTGCAGCGATATTTACCTGTATACTGCATTATTCCTTCACCTCTTATCTATGAGGTAGCCCACGGAGGACCAGACCATCTTAGTGTACCTCAAGACCAGTTGACTGACCGTGTCATTTCTGGTCTGCAGATCTGATTACTTCATCTAGGGATCGACCTGCTTGATTCTCATCTCCCCTGATGAACTGCACCATGTCCTGGCAGTGAAACATGCGTGTAGGGATCATGCCCATACATTTGTAGGGACATATAGCATTAAGATTTAGGGACAGGTTCCGGACGGGGTCATCCTTATTAGGACGAGTGCCCTGTGGTCAGGCTGCTACCATATCTTTAGTAATAGGGTTGACTTGCTAGACAGTTATAGGGACCTTTTAGGGACCCTGCACACATCTGTTTGAGTGCCAGCTGTCGGTTTACCCTGATATTCATCCGGATATCCATATAGAATGAACTACTATCAATCCATTGTGTGGTGTAGCATCTGATGACCGTCCCTGGGTACCGGTAGGACATGCTGGTTACTCAGTGCCGCCGTGCACTTTAAATATTGTTGCATCTATGTTTTGGGATAACCATTGGTTAACTGATCAGTGGTGCTATCTTTATATCCCAATGTTTGTTTCTGCACATTTGATTTAGGATTTTATTGGTATATTTAATAAATGTTACGTATTAGGATTATCCTTTCTGATTTATATAAATTATAAATCTGGCCCAAAGTGTCTTATTGCCCATAGCAACCAATATCTTACTATAGTGCTGTGATTCCTGATGCTGCTGCCATCTCAACACTATGTCACCTTGCCATTCTGTGGTCTCCTGATGATGCTGCTGCTGCCATCTCCACACAATGTTATCTTACCACTGTTAGGTATTCTGCTGCTGCTGCTGCTGCTGCTGCTGCTACTGCCATCTCCACACTACAGTATGTCACCTTGCCACTCTGTGGTATCCTGTTGATGCCATCTCCACACTATGTTATCTTGCCACTCTGTGGTATCCTGATGCTGCTGCTGCTACCATCTCTACACTATGTCACCTTGCCACTCTGTGGTCTCCTGATGCTGCTGCCATCTCCACACTATGTCACTTTGCCACTCTGTGGTATCCGCCTGATCCTGCTGCTGTTGCCACCTCCAGACTCTGTCATTGGGCCACTCTGTGGTATCCTCATGCTGCTGCCAACTCCAGACTCTCTCATTGTGCCACTCTGTGGCCTCCTCCTGATGCTGCCAACTCCAGACTTGGTCATTGTGCCACTCGGTGGCCTCCTCATACTACTGCAAACTCCAGACTTGGTCATTGTGCACTCGGTGGCCTCCTCATACTGCTGCCAACTCCATACTCTGTCATTGTGCCACTCAGTGGCCTCTTAATACTGCTGCCAACTCCAGACTCGGTCATTGTGCCACTCGGTGGCCTCCTCATGCTGCTGCCACCTCCACAATCTCTCGTCATCCTGCCACTCTGTGGCCTCCTCATGCTGCTGCCACCTCCACAATCTCTTGTTGTATTGCCACTCTGTGGCCTCCTCATGCTGCTGCCACCTCCACAATCTTTCATCATTGTGCTACTCTGTGGCCTCCTTATGCTGCTGACACCTACACAATCTCTAATCGTTGTGCTACTCTGGCCTCCTCATGCTGCTGACACTGCCACACTTTGTCATTGCTCACTCTGTTGCCTCCCTCTGCTGCTGACACGTCCACAATCTCTCGTCGTTGTACTACTCTGGCCTCCTCATGCTGCTGACACCTCCACACTTTGTCTTCCTGACTCTCTGCTGCCACCTCCACAATCTCTTATTGTCGTGCTATTCTGTGGCCTTCTCATGCTGCTGCCAACTCCGCAATCTTTCATCGTTGTGCCAGTCTGTGGCCTCACAGCGTATGCCCCCAGGCAGCACTCCAGCGTCTTGGCGTGTGCGTCCTTGCTCTCTAGGCCGTGCGCGCGCCGGGACTCTTAGATTCAAAGGGCCAGTGCACCAGTGATTGGTGCCTGGTCCAAAGGGGTTATTAAGGGTTAAGGTTTGTGAGAGGCAGTGCTGACTTAATTAGGCTGCACCTGTGCACTGCCCATTTATACCTTCTCCTCCCACAGCTTTCTGACGGATCTTTGTGCCTTGTGCCTCAGAGAAAGTGTTCCCTACTGTGTTAGTTTACCTTGCCTGTTGCCGAACCCGTTGCTACCGTCTACTCGCCTTTGAACCTTTTCCGCCTGCCCTGACCTCTGCTACGTCCGACTACGCTCTTGCCTTCTCCCTGTGTACCACGCCTTATCAGCTGCCAGAGAGGTCGAGTTGTTACTAGGGGACACAACCTGGTAGTTACCGCTGCAGCAAATCCATCCCGCTTTGCGGCGGGCTCTGGTGAAGACCAGTAAATGCTTAGAACCGGTCCTTTAGTACAACCCGCGCCATCGCCTCTCTGGTCCAGAGGATCCACTACCTGTCCTGCCGGTACGTGACAGTATGTGGGCTCCAAGAGCTTTCAAAACATCAGTCCCTAAAAGAGGTTATGGCAGGTTTTATTTAACTAACAATTGGGTAACAACCGTACTGTCTTTTATATTTAGTTTAACTGGCTTGGAGTCACTCACAAAAACTGTCTCTCCCGTTAATCCCACAGCCGGTACATACCAAGGGGTTAACTGATGAGGCTGCAGTGTGAGCTGCCTCCCCCGAGCCTGCACGCCAGGCTCTCCTCTCCATCCTTCAGTTTCAACCTTACGGGCTACTTTTATCCATATATCAACCACTTCTTCACATCCATAATCCTTTATCCAACCTTGATATATCAACCACTTCTTTACATCCATGATCCTTTATCTAACCACAATGTGTCCTACTAAATCTATCCCAGACTAGCTTCTTTGGAGCTTCCTCCCTAAATCAGGGCTCCACCGTACTAGTACTCCTAGGGTAAAGATTCCCATACTTCATCCCTGCCTTTTTTAACACTCTGTCCACAATCTTCAGACCCTCCTTACCTCCTCTTTCCTTCACCAATGTTTTAGCTGTCTTTTATATCTGTCTGTCCCGGTCTGGATTATCCAAGTTGTCAGGAGATCAATGAAGTTTCCTTTATTCGAGCCCCTCGTTGAGGTGCCAAGTTTTATTAGGGCAAAACCCCCACCTCTATGATCGTCGGGATTACAAATTAAGGTTTTGTTTATGAGCTCTCAGAATCAAATTCTCTCTCTTCTTTATTCCATAAAAAGCATACATTTTTATAACAATATAGATAACAAACATATCTAGCACACCACCAAGGGGATGAAAATCGAAACTAATGATTTGATTGGTTACTCATAAAAGGCAATACCTCAGCACCATACTAACAGAATTAGTCTTTAATGGATAAAAAAACTTCTAAAAATTAAAATGCTTCTGCAGCATCTTATCTAAAAGTTAATATTCGTTAGCAGTGCATTCCAAGCTAACAAGGAGCATAGCTCTCTCTTGTATCTCAGACTCTGATAAGGAAGCGAGGGGTCTACTACCTTGGCCTTGCAGCTAGGAGCATTTGATTTATATACACAGAGACTCCCTAATCCTGCCACCTGGTTCATTAATTCTACCACATATGTTCAAGATGTAGGACCTGTTTAAACAAAATGGATTCTCATCCCTCACAGCGGTGATGTACTTCTTGTGGTCACATCACCGCTGAAGCCAGTCATTGGATGAAGTTGAGCAAGGGACCATGCCCATGGCCAGCTGGATGTGAACAGCGTGGGTAATGGAAGATGGAGACAGTAGGGGCATAGAATACCAGAGCGGCAAGGAGTAAGTATGAATCTTCTGTTTTAGGGGCATGCTGTGGGCACTTGATAAAAAATTAAAATGACAGGAAAACCCCTTTAAGAGACCTATCTGACTGTCCAGTGATCATAAATGGGCAGTATACCGATGTGAAGTGTGTGCACATAACAGTTTAGTCTAATCCTGTATAGTGTACAACTTCTCTGCATTATTTTATAAAAGGTGTGAGGAAATCAATTTCGGATTGAATTAAATGAAGAAAAAAAAATGCAAACTTAATAGATTAATATGATCTTCTTTAAACCAAGTAAGATGAGCTCCCACTTAGAGAGTGGGTAATATACTTTAATGTGGTGTTTTTCAGAAGGAGAGTTATCATGTTACACCTCATGTAAAGTCCCTGGACAAACAATTCTACCCATCAAATTGTTAGAGGGTAGAGTCTAGATACCTGATTTAACAAATACCTCCTTAATGAGCTAGAAAACCTATACTGCGACTGTAAGTAAAATACAGAGGACATGTTTTCTTTCTATGCTATCATTGTCAGGAAGAATGGTGAGCAATCAGTAAATGCTTATATTATTACTTTACAAAATGGCCGTAATATTATTGAAATGGGGTTTTCTGTGAATTCATTATTGATTACTTATCCTCAGGACAGGTCATCAATATTTCATGAGTCCATCTCCCAGTACCCCACTATTAGATGGTACCAAGGTGCTGGAGCAAATGCTGAGGGTCCCTCCTTGGCCTGTTTATTTGCAACCATTGATCACATTGCTTTTGTGTACATTCAAGTTAATGGGATTGAACTGCAATACCAAGATTAACAAATATGCAAAGTATGATGTTGCGCTTGGTATACTATGAAAAGACCTCTTGAAACAGCTGATCAGCAGGGGTGTTAGCAGTCAAACCACAAATGATCAGATAATCGATATCCAGTGTAGAGGTTGTCAATATTTAATCTCTGGAAAACCCCAAAGGTTTTAACTTTTCAGATGTTACCTGTAGTTTCAGTCTGGCTTTTTTGCATTTTCTTAGCCTACACCTTCTGGTGCTTGCACCAGAGACCCTGACCTCGGTGGGTCAGCTGTCAACTATACTGGTAATATTGCAAAATGTATTGGTCTGGTTGCTCCACTGCAGTGAAGTCCAGATCCCTGTGAAGGGATAAATACCAGCGGAGCACCAGAATAAAGCCCTTAGGTTTTAACCCAAAGCCAAACCAGTTAGTTGGCACAGTCGCCCACACTCCCTGATCTGTGACATTGTGGGTATAATTTCAGTAAGACTCATGATACAAAAGAACTTGTGTAAGTTGGTTCTATGAAATCTTTCTTTCTGTTCAGTTATACAACAATATAAGGTGACATGGACAGAAGTCTATGGCAACATAGATTTTTATACTTTGGTATGCCCCCCTGTAAAAACAAATTGATGTTTTATGGAGGTATTATTCCCAGGAGCCATTGCTTCTAGGGGATATTTTAATTTCTCCACAATTCAGTGTCCTATAGAGACATCATATGGAAGCACATGTAGTACAGAACCATAGGGACTCTGTGTGCTTTTGCTTGAACATGGCTTAGCTGTTTGCGTGTGGCCTAAGTCAATAATAATATATGGTAAGTACTGTATAATAAGCTCCTCACTTTAGGTTTTGCGGATGCAGGCATAGAATAATTGTTGTAGTACCTTTTATGACTGCTCCTGTGGCTGTATTAACAGCATTAGAAGCAGCAAATAACAAGCTTTCTTTCTTGGCGCTGGTCTTGTGAGCTGGAGAATGCCCTTTCATCATGTGCTCTTTAAAAATGACACACCTGCCAAGTCTAAATTAGAGAAGAAAATAGCACGCTGAATGCATTTCACAAGTGGAGTAATTCAGTGCTTATTTAACTGGCACCAATAGTACTGGCGTCTCATTACCGCTAAGTAAGTATTTCATTACTTTGTTTCTGAAATGCATTAAATGAATTTCACTCACTCCCTTCCTGAATGACCAGTTATTGGTTTCTGGTGCGATCTGAGTGACTCACTGCTATATATATGAATCCGTCCTTCCGCTGCGTTATCAAATTACAAATAACATCACTAATTCCTCTATCAAGGCTTTAAGAGAGATACGTTTAATATTAAAGGTTTCCTCTCAGCGCAGATGAATGCTTAAACGGTTGTAATTATCATTTCTGCTGATCACTTTTGGACTCGTTAGAGGTTTTATTGATAAGAATCCATATTCTATTTGTAAAAAGGTCTAGGTTAAAATTTGAATTCTATGTGAATTCTTCAAACTAAGGTTGGTGGCCTACAGTACATAGAGGAGGTGCGAGGGCCACATACAGATGTAGCAGGGGTAACACACACACTCTTAACTCATATTTATTAACTCATCGCGTTATCTTGAAACAAAAGCCATTGAAAGGCAATTGCTTAACGCATTTGGTTTAGATAACATGTCTCATAATGCATGTGTGTTACCGTGTTTCCCCGAAAATAAGACATCCCCCGAAAATAAGACATCCCCCGAAAATAAGACCTACCTCTAGTTTTGCCTATCCTGTAATATAAGGCATCCCCCCGAAAATAAGGCCTCCCCAATTATAAAGCATCCCCCGAAAATAAGGCCTCCCCGATTATAAAGCATCCGCGGAACATAATGCCTCCCCGATTATAAAGCAAGCCACCCCAGAATGTAAGGACCCCTCAGCTACGGTACCGTAAGGCGCTGCCACGCAGCTCACTGATTGGCCGCAGAGAGCCCGCGCCGCTGCCAGGACAAGCTGCCGCTTTCTTCCGCCCGCTGCTCGCTCTGCCCTGATGGAGTCTCACAACTTGACTTGTACGGACACACAGGTGACGGGGTGACAGGTGGGGGGGGGGGAATATCTGATGGAAGGTGGGGGATGTCTGGTGAAGATGGGGGGGGAGACTAAAACGGTAATTAAAATGACCCAGGGTGATCAGAGGGGGGAATCAAAATGACACAGGGTGATCAGGGTGGGGAGGGGGATCATTTAAATGACAAAGGGGGATCAGAGGGGGGAATCAAAATGACAGGAGGATAAGAAAGGGGTACTAAAATGGTAATCCCCCCTCAGATTCTCCTGTGTCATTTTCATTCCCCCCTCTGATCCCCCTGTGTCATGGAAAAATAAGACATCCCTGAAAATAAGACCTAGCGCATCTTTGGGAGCAAAAATTAATATAAGACACTGTCTTATTTTCGGGGAAACAGGGTAACCCTGCTGCATCCATACCAAAGATGAAAATGGAGAACACTTCTGGTGATGACTCATACTAGGACGTCACTAGCCATTAGGATGACTTCATGCTTGTTTTCCCCCATTTCCTTTACACAATGTTTTGTTAATTCCACACACACTGTAGGGAGGGGATCCCTACACGGGTTCTTACCCCCCAATAAAATCTGTGATTCTATGATATTCTTTTTGAATGGCAAATTATTAACCATGAGAGTGTCTAGGAGGGGAAAAATATTATATTACAGAAGATTTATTAAAATTGTTCCAACTGAAAACCTATTGCAAACCAGAGACAGAACAAGTGCTAAAAAAAAGCAGCCAGTTGCCTAGGCTTCATTAAGATCAGGCTTCATGTTCTGCCTTTAAAGGGAACCTGTTTTTAACTTTATGCTGCTCTCACCAATGGCAGCATAAAATATTTGACAGACATGCTGATTTCAGTGGTGTGTCACTCACAGACTAAAAGTAAGTGGCTGCCAAGAACCAGCATTATAATTATCACAGCCTGGGTCTGGAAAAGAGTCAAGAGCCCTAAAGAAGCAACCCTGGGTTGAGCGTTCATGGGATGATATTTTTACATGCTGATTTTACCTTGTGATCTTGGGAGTATAAAAAATCCTGTGGTTTGTCACACTGGCGGTACTTTACCATCTGGTTTTCCTGTTTTATCTACCTGAGATAGTGGATAAAGAAGTACTTTGGTTGAAGAAACACATGAAGAGCAAACAGCGACTGATTACATCATATACCATAAGCCATCAGGAGGTCCTCTGTGGAAACATTGCTCTGTGGGGTCTCTGTCTGCTCAGAAGAGAGAGCTGCACAGATCTGGCATTTAATGTTGGAATAGAGTGACAAATGCCTCACGGTTATGTATGATCTCCTATTCTCTCTTCCCACCAGCTGATGATTGCCACTTCTCTCCAATGGAGAAAACGGCCAATCATTAGGTTGATAACTATGAATCTTCTCTAGCAGCCATGACTCTTCCAGGCCTAGGGTGTGATAATTATAATGCTGGTTCTTGGCAATCACTTACTTTTATCTTACACACTGCTAAAATCATCATATCTGTCTAAACTTTGTGCTGCAATAGGTGAGGAGAGCACAAAGTTTCCCTTAAAATGTTCTACCAATCAACGTTTCTCTGCTTAATTTGAAACAGTAGGCATTGTAAGGTTAAACTGCAACAGACAGCAATTAATTGTATAAGTTATTATCCATCTGGCAGCTATCATGCTGAACATCAGGGACAGAGGATAGTGTGGTGCATACGTAAAGGCAATGGACACATTTGAGGGCAATGTGTTATCATTGCATTCTTCTAATTGTTGGCTAAAAATCATTTTTTTTATTGGTCTTTATTAAAAATGTTCAACAGTTTTTCCTGTCCAGCTTTCATATTCAGTGCATTCTCAGACTGTTGTTGTCTACTTTGTGATGCATACATCAGACAGCTGCTCTGACGGCTCAATCTATAGCCCTTATCTATAGTTTCCTAACAACCCATAAGCACTCATTACAGCTGAGTTCTTACCAGGGTGATAGAAACATAGCTGAAATTAGTGCTTATGAGCTGTAAGGAATTCAGAGAAAAGGGCTACCGATTGAGCCATCAGAGCAGCTCTCTGATGTATTCACTAAGAAGGAGAAAGCAACAGTCTACAGATGCACTGAAAGTTGAAAGTTGTAAAGGAAAAACTGTTTAAAGTTTTAATAAAGACCAATTCAACATTATTTTTTAGCCCAAAATGAGATCCTGTGATGTACTATATGGCACAAGGTGTTAAACAAACATGAAAAGCCATCCATTACTTATTGAGTTTCATAATAAAACATTAAATACAAATATGCTTTTTTATACTGGATGGCTGTGATGGATTCCTTGGACATCAGCCATCTGTTACCCATAGGACTCTACTTTTTCTTAAAAAAAAAAAAGTTGACGTTTAACCTATTGAATTGGTGTCTAGGGATGAGCGAACTCGAACTGTATAGTTCGGGTTCGTACCGAATTTTGGGGTGTCCGTGACACGGACCCGAACCCGGACATTTTCGTAAAAGTCCGGGTTCGGGTTCGGTGTTCGTCGCTTTCTTGGCGCTTTTGTGACGCTTTCTTGGCGCTTTTTGAAAGGCTGCAAAGCAGCCAATCAACAAGCGTCATACTACTTGCCCCAAGAGGCCATCACAGCCATGCCTACTATTGGCATGGCTGTGATTGGCCAGAGCACCATGTGACCCAGCCTCTATTTAAGCTGGAGTCACATAGCGCCGCCCGTCACTCTGCTCTGATTAGCGTAGGGAGAGGTTGCGGCTGCGACAGTAGGGCGAGATTAGGCAGATTAACTCCTCCAAAGGACTTGATTAACTGATCGATCTGCAGCTGTGGATCATTGAGCTGCTGATCCTCAATTGCTCACTGTTTTTAGGCTGCCCAGACCGTTTGTCAGTCACATTTTTCTGGGGTGATCGGCGGCCATTTTGTGTCTTGTGGTGCGCCAGCACAAGCTGCGACCAAGTGCATTTAACCCTCAATGGTGTGGTTGTTTTTTGGCTAAAGCCTACATCAGGGTGAAGCTGTCACACCAAGTGCATTTAACCAGCAATAGTCTGTTCATTTTTTGGCCATATACAAAATCAGGGGCAAGCTGCGCCTGTCACCAAGTGCATTTAACCCTCAATGGTGTGGTTGTTTTTTGGCTAAAGCCTACATCAGGGTGAAGCTGTCACACCAAGTGCATTTAACCAGCAATAGTCTGTTCATTTTTTGGCCATATACAAAATCAGGGGCAAGCTGCGCCTGTCACCAAGTGCATTTAACCCTCAATGGTGTGGTTGTTTTTTGGCTAAAGCCTACATCAGGGTGAAGCTGTCACACCAAGTGCATTTAACCAGCAATAGTCTGTTCATTTTTTGGCCATATACAAAATCAGGGGCAAGCTGCGCCTGTCACCAAGTGCATTTAACCCTCAATGGTGTGGTTGTTTTTTGGCTAAAGCCTACATCAGGGTGAAGCTGTCACACCAAGTGCATTTAACCAGCAATAGTCTGTTCATTTTTTGGCCATATACAAAATCAGGGGCAAGCTGCGCCTGTCACCAAGTGCATTTAACCCTCAATGGTGTGGTTGTTTTCTGGCTAAAGCCTACATCAGGGTGAAGCTGTCACACCAAGTGCATTTAACCAGCAATAGTCTGTTTATTTTTTGGCCATATACTACATCAGGGGCAAGCTGCGCCCGTCACCAAGTGCATTTAACCCTCAGTAGTGTGGTTGGTCAAGCTGTGACACCAAGTGCATTTAACCAGCAATAGTCTGTTCATTTTTTGGCCATATACTACATCAGGGGCAAGCTGCGCCCGTCACCAAGTGCATTTAACCAGCAATAGTGTGGTTATTTTTTGGCCATATCCCAGTCTAATTCTGTCACTAAATCCATACCGGTCACCCAGCGCCTAAATACTAGGCCTCAAATTTATATCCCGCTAAATCTCTCGTTACCGCTGTCCTGTTGTAGCTGGGAAAGTTATTTAGTGTCCGTCAAAGCACATTTTTTGTTCTGGGTTGAAGTACAATTCCCAATTTAGCAATTTCATAATTTAGTGGTTTCTGCTATATCAGAGCTATTTGAAATCTATCCCTAAAAGGGTATATAATATTCAAGGTGCACATTGGGTCATTCAGAATAACTTCACACACACCCGCTACTGTGTATTTTCAAGTCTAATTCTGTCACTAAACCCATACCTGTCACCCAGCGCCTAAATACTAGGCCTCAAATTTATATCCTGCTAAATCTCTCGTTACCGCTGTCCTGTTGTAGCTGGGAAAGTTATTTAGTGTCCGTCAAAGCACATTTTTTGTTCTGGGTTGAAGTACAATTCCCAATTTAGCAATTTCATAATTTAGTGGTTTCTGCTATATCAGAGCTATTTGAAATCTATCCCTAAAAGGGTATATAATATTCAAGGTGCACATTGGGTCATTCAGAATAACTTCACACACACCCGCTACTGTGTATTTTCAAGTCTAATTCTGTCACTAAACCCATACCTGTCACCCAGCGCCTAAATACTAGGCCTCAAATTTATATCCTGCTAAATCTCTCGTTACCGCTGTCCTGTTGTAGCTGGGAAAGTTATTTAGTGTCCGTCAAAGCACATTTTTTGTTCTGGGTTGAAATACAATTCCCAATTTAGCAATTTCATAATTTAGTGGTTTCTGCTATATCAGAGCTATTTGAAATCTATCCCTAAAAGGGTAGATCATATTGAAGGTGCACATAGGGTCATTCAGAATAACTTCACACACACCCGCTACTGTGTATTTCCAAGTCTAATTCTGTCACTAAACCCATACCTGTCACCCAGCGCCTAAATACTAGGCCTCAAATTTATATCCCGCTAAATCTCTCGTTACCGCTGTCCTGTTGTAGCTGGGAAAGTTATTTAGTGTCCGTCAAAGCACATTTTTTGTTCTGGGTTGAAGTACAATTCCCAATTTAGCAATTTCATAATTTAGTGGTTTCTGCTATATCAGAGCTATTTGAAATCTATCCCTAAAAGGGTATATAATATTCAAGGTGCACATTGGGTCATTCAGAATAACTTCACACACACCCGCTACTGTGTATTTCCAAGTCTAATTCTGTCACTAAACCCATACCTGTCACCCAGCGCCTAAATACTAGGCCTCAAATTTATATCCTGCTAAATCTCTCGTTACCGCTGTACTGTTGTTGCTTGGAAAGATATTTAGTGTCCGTCAAAGCACATTTTTTGTTCTGGGTTGAAGTACAATTCCCAATTTAGCAATTTCATAATTTAGTGGTTTCTGCTATATCAGAGCTATTTGAAATCTATCCCTAAAAGGGTATATAATATTCAAGGTGCACATTGGGTCATTCAGAATAACTTCACACACACCCGCTACTGTGTATTTTCAAGTCTAATTCTGTCACTAAACCCATACCTGTCACCCAGCGCCTAAATACTAGGCCTCAAATTTATATCCTGCTAAATCTCTCGTTACCGCTGTCCTGTTGTAGCTGGGAAAGTTATTTAGTGTCCGTCAAAGCACATTTTTTGTTCTGGGTTGAAATACAATTCCCAATTTAGCAATTTCATAATTTAGTGGTTTCTGCTATATCAGAGCTATTTGAAATCTATCCCTAAAAGGGTAGATCATATTGAAGGTGCACATAGGGTCATTCAGAATAACTTCACACACACCCGCTACTGTGTATTTCCAAGTCTAATTCTGTCACTAAACCCATACCTGTCACCCAGCGCCTAAATACTAGGCCTCAAATTTATATCCCGCTAAATCTCTCGTTACCGCTGTCCTGTTGTAGCTGGGAAAGTTATTTAGTGTCCGTCAAAGCACATTTTTTGTTCTGGGTTGAAGTACAATTCCCAATTTAGCAATTTCATAATTTAGTGGTTTCTGCTATATCAGAGCTATTTGAAATCTATCCCTAAAAGGGTATATAATATTCAAGGTGCACATTGGGTCATTCAGAATAACTTCACACACACCCGCTACTGTGTATTTCCAAGTCTAATTCTGTCACTAAACCCATACCTGTCACCCAGCGCCTAAATACTAGGCCTCAAATTTATATCCTGCTAAATCTCTCGTTACCGCTGTACTGTTGTTGCTTGGAAAGATATTTAGTGTCCGTCAAAGCACATTTTTTGTTCTGGGTTGAAGTACAATTCCCAATTTAGCAATTTCATAATTTAGTGGTTTCTGCTATATCAGAGCTATTTGAAATCTATCCCTAAAAGGGTATATAATATTCAAGGTGCACATTGGGTCATTCAGAATAACTTCACACACACCCGCTACTGTGTATTTTCAAGTCTAATTCTGTCACTAAACCCATACCTGTCACCCAGCGCCTAAATACTAGGCCTCAAATTTATATCCTGCTAAATCTCTCGTTACCGCTGTCCTGTTGTAGCTGGGAAAGTTATTTAGTGTCCGTCAAAGCACATTTTTTGTTCTGGGTTGAAATACAATTCCCAATTTAGCAATTTCATAATTTAGTGGTTTCTGCTATATCAGAGCTATTTGAAATCTATCCCTAAAAGGGTAGATCATATTGAAGGTGCACATAGGGTCATTCAGAATAACTTCACACACACCCGCTACTGTGTATTTCCAAGTCTAATTCTGTCACTAAACCCATACCTGTCACCCAGCGCCTAAATACTAGGCCTCAAATTTATATCCCGCTAAATCTCTCGTTACCGCTGTCCTGTTGTAGCTGGGAAAGTTATTTAGTGTCCGTCAAAGCACATTTTTTGTTCTGGGTTGAAGTACAATTCCCAATTTAGCAATTTCATAATTTAGTGGTTTCTGCTATATCAGAGCTATTTGAAATCTATCCCTAAAAGGGTATATAATATTGAAGGTGCACATTGGGTCATTCAGAATAACTTCACACACACCCGCTACTGTGTATTTCCAAGTCTAATTCTGTCACTAAACCCATACCTGTCACCCAGCGCCTAAATACTAGGCCTCAAATTTATATCCTGCTAAATCTCTCGTTACCGCTGTACTGTTGTTGCTTGGAAAGATATTTAGTGTCCGTCAAAGCACATTTTTTGTTCTGGGTTGAAGTACAATTCCCAATTTAGCAATTTCATAATTTAGTGGTTTCTGCTATATCAGAGCTATTTGAAATCTATCCCTAAAAGGGTATATAATATTCAAGGTGCACATTGGGTCATTCAGAATAACTTCACACACACCCGCTACTGTGTATTTTCAAGTCTAATTCTGTCACTAAACCCATACCTGTCACCCAGCGCCTAAATACTAGGCCTCAAATTTATATCCTGCTAAATCTCTCGTTACCGCTGTACTGTTGTTGCTGGGCAAGATATTTAGTGTCCGTCAAAGCACATTTTTTGTTCTGGGTTGAAATACAATTCCCAATTTAGCAATTTCATAATTTAGTGGTTTCTGCTATATCAGAGCTATTTGAAATCTATCCCTAAAAGGGTATATAATATTTAAGGTGCACATTGGGTCATTCAGAATAACTTCACACACACCCGCTACTGTGTATTTTCAAGTCTAATTCTGTCACTAAACCCATACCTGTCACCCAGCGCCTAAATACTAGGCCTCAAATTTATATCCTGCTAAATCTCTCGTTACCGCTGTACTGTTGTTGCTGGGCAAGATATTTAGTGTCCGTCAAAGCACATTTTTTGTTCTGGGTTGAAATACAATTCCCAATTTAGCAATTTCATAATTTAGTGGTTTCTGCTATATCAGAGCTATTTGAAATCTATCCCTAAAAGGGTATATAATATTCAAGGTGCACATTGGGTCATTCAGAATAACTTCACACACACCCGCTACTGTGTATTTCCAAGTCTAATTCTGTCACTAAACCCATACCTGTCACCCAGCGCCTAAATACTAGGCCTCAAATTTATATCCCGCTAAATCTGTCCCTAGTGCTGTAGCTGGGCGAGTTATTTAGTGTCCGTTCAAGCACATTTCTTGTTCTGGTTTGAAATACAATTCCCAATTTAGCAATTTCATAATTTAGTGGTTTCTGCTATATCAGAGCTATTTGAAATCTATCCCTAAAAGGGTATATAATATTCAAGGTGCACATAGGGTCATTCAGAATAACTTCACACACCCGCTACTGTGCATTTCCAAATCTAATTCTGTCACTAAACCCATACCTGTCACCCAGCGCCTAAATACTAGGCCTCAAATTTATATCCCGCTAAATCTCTCGTTACCGCTGTCCTGTTGTGGCTGGGAAAGTTATTTAGTGTCCGTCAAAGCACATTTTTTGTTCTGGGTTGAAATACAATTCCCAATTTAGCAATTTCATAATTTAGTCGTTTCTGCTATATCAGAGCTATTTGAAATCTATCCCTAAAAGGGTAGATCATATTGAAGGTGCACATAGGGTCATTCAGAATAACTTCACACACACGCTTCTGTGCATTTCCAAGTCTAATTCTGTCACTAAATCCATACCGGTCACCCAGCGCCTAAATACTAGGCCTCAAATTTATATCCCGCTGAATTTGAATACAATACATTGGGCCAAATAATATATTTGTTGTTGTGGTGAACCATAACAATGAGAAAAACATCTAGTAAGGGACGCGGACGTGGACATGGTCGTGGTGGTGTTAGTGGACCCTCTGGTGCTGGGAGAGGACGTGGCCGTTCTGCCACATCCACACGTCCTAGTGTACCAACTACCTCAGGTCCCAGTAGCCGCCAGAATTTACAGCGATATATGGTGGGGCCCAATGCCGTTCTAAGGATGGTAAGGCCTGAGCAGGTACAGGCATTAGTCAATTGGGTGGCCGACAGTGGATCCAGCACGTTCACATTATCTCCCACCCAGTCTTCTGCAGAAAGCGCACAGATGGCGCCTGAAAACCAACCCCATCAGTCTGTCACATCACCCCCATGCATACCAGGGAAACTGTCTCAGCCTCAAGTTATGCAGCAGTCTCTTATGCTGTTTGAAGACTCCGCTGGCAGGGTTTCCCAAGGGCATCCACCTAGCCCTTCCCCAGCGGTGAAAGACATAGAATGCACTGACGCACAACCACTTACGTTTCCTGATGATGAGGACATGGGAATACCACCTCAGCATGTCTCTGATGATGACGAAACACAGGTGCCAACTGCTGCGTCTTTCTGCAGTGTGCAGACTGAACAGGAGGTCAGGGATCAAGACTGGGTGGAAGACGATGCAGGGGACGATGAGGTCCTAGACCCCACATGGAATGAAGGTCGTGCCACTGACTTTCACAGTTCGGAGGAAGAGGCAGTGGTGAGACCGAGCCAACAGCGTAGCAAAAGAGGGAGCAGTGGGCAAAAGCAGAACACCCGCCGCCAAGAGACTCCGCCTGCTACTGACCGCCGCCATCTGGGACCGAGCACCCCAAAGGCAGCTTCAAGGAGTTCCCTGGCATGGCACTTCTTCAAACAATGTGCTGACGACAAGACCCGAGTGGTTTGCACGCTGTGCCATCAGAGCCTGAAGCGAGGCATTAACGTTCTGAACCTGAGCACAACCTGCATGACCAGGCACCTGCATGCAAAGCATGAACTGCAGTGGAGTAAACACCTTAAAACCAAGGAAGTCACTCAGGCTCCCCCTGCTACCTCTTCTGCTGCTGCCGCCTCGGCCTATTCTGCTGCTGCCGCCTCGGCCTCTTCCTCCGCCTCTGGAGGAACGTTGGCACCTGCCGCCCAGCAAACAGGGGATGTACCACCAACACCACCACCACCACCTCCGTCACCAAGCGTCTCAACCATGTCACACGCCAGCGTTCAGCTCTCCATCTCACAAACATTTGATAGAAAGCGTAAATTCCCACCTAGCCACCCTCGATCCCTGGCCCTGAATGCCAGCATTTCTAAACTACTGGCCTATGAAATGCTGTCATTTAGGCTGGTGGACACAGACAGCTTCAAACAGCTCATGTCGCTTGCTGTCCCACAGTATGTTGTTCCCAGCCGGCACTACTTCTCCAAGAGAGCCGTGCCTTCCCTGCACAACCAAGTATCCGATAAAATCAAGTGTGCACTGCGCAACGCCATCTGTGGCAAGGTCCACCTAACCACAGATACGTGGACCAGTAAGCACGGCCAGGGACGCTATATCTCCCTAACTGCACACTGGGTAAATGTAGTGGCAGCTGGGCCCCAGGCGGAGAGCTGTTTGGCGCACGTCCTTCCGCCGCCAAGGATCGCAGGGCAACATTCTTTGCCTCCTGTTGCCACCTCCTCCTTCTCGGCTTCCTCCTCCTCTTCTTCCACCTGCTCATCCAGTCAGCCACACACCTTCACCACCAACTTCAGCACAGCCCGGGGTAAATGTCAGCAGGCCATTCTGAAACTCATATGTTTGGGGGACAGGCCCCACACCGCACAGGAGTTGTGGCGGGGTATAGAACAACAGACCGACGAGTGGTTGCTGCCGGTGAGCCTCAAGCCCGGCCTGGTGGTGTGTGATAATGGGCGAAATCTCATTGCAGCTCTGGGACTAGCCAATTTGACGCACATCCCTTGCTTGGCGCATGTGCTGAATTTGGTGGTGCAGAAGTTCATTCACAACTACCCCGACATGTCAGAGCTGCTGCATAAAGTGCGGGCCGTCTGTTCGCGCTTCCGGCGTTCACATCCTGCTGCTGCTCGCCTGTCTGCGCTACAGCGTAACTTCGGCCTTCCCGCTCACCGCCTCATATGCGACGTGCCCACCAGGTGGAACTCCACCTTGCACATGCTGGACAGACTGTGCGAGCAGCAGCAGGCCATAGTGGAGTTTCAGCTGCAGCACGCACGGGTCAGTCGCACTACAGAACAGCACCACTTCACCACCAATGACTGGGCCTCCATGCGAGACCTGTGTGCCCTGTTGCGCTGTTTCGAGTACTCCACCAACATGGCCAGTGGCGATGACACCGTTATCAGCGTTACAATACCACTTCTATGTCTCCTTGAGAAAACACTTAGGGCGATGATGGAAGAGGAGGTGGCCCAGGAGGAGGAGGAGGAGGAGGAGGAAGAGGGGTCATTTTTAGCACTTTCAGGCCAGTCTCTTCGAAGTGACTCAGAGGGAGGTTTTTGGCAACAGCAGAGGCCAGGTACAAATGTGGCCAACAGGGCCCACTACTGGAGGACGAGGAGGACGAGGATGAGGAGGAGGTGGAGGAGGATGAGGATGAAGCATGGTCACAGCGGGGTGGCACCCAACGCAGCTCGGGTCCATCACTGGTGCGTGGCTGGGGGGAAAGGCAGGACGATGACGATACGCCTCCCACAGAGGACAGCTTGTCCTTATCCCTGGGCAGCCTGGCACACATGAGCGACTACATGCTGCAGTGCCTGCGCAACGACAGCAGAGTTGCCCACATTTTAACCTGTGCGGACTACTGGGTTGCCACCCTGCTGGATCCACGCTACAAAGACAATGTGCCCACCTTACTTCCTGCACTGGAGCGTGATAGGAAGATGCGCGAGTACAAGCGCACGTTGGTAGACGCGCTACTGAGAGCATTCCCAAATGTCACAGGGGAACAAGTGGAAGCCCAAGGCCAAGGCAGAGGAGGAGCAAGAGGTCGCCAAGGCAGCTGTGTCACGGCCAGCTCCTCTGAGGGCAGGGTTAGCATGGCAGAGATGTGGAAAACTTTTGTCAACACGCCACAGCTAACTGCACCACCACCTGATACGCAACGTGTTAGCAGGAGGCAACATTTCACTAACATGGTGGAACAGTACGTGTGCACACCCCTCCACGTACTGACTGATGGTTCAGCCCCATTCAACTTCTGGGTCTCTAAATTGTCCACGTGGCCAGAGCTAGCCTTTTATGCCTTGGAGGTGCTGGCCTGCCCGGCAGCCAGCGTTTTGTCTGAACGTGTATTCAGCACGGCAGGGGGCGTCATTACAGACAAACGCAGCCGCCTGTCTACAGCCAATGTGGACAAGCTGACGTTCATAAAAATGAACCAGGCATGGATCCCACAGGACCTGTCCGTCCCTTGTCCAGATTAGACATTAACTACCTCCCCATAACCATATATTATTGGACTCCAGGGCACTTCCTCATTCAATCCTATTTTTATTTTCATTTTACCATTATATTGCAAGGCTACCCAAAGTTGAATGAACCTCTCCTCTGCCTGTGTGCTAGGCCTAAATATATGCCAATGGATTGTTGCAGTGGTGGCTGACGTGAAGCCTCATTCTCTGCTATGACATGCAGACTGATTCTCTGGTGACATGAAGCCAGATTGTCTGTTACGGGACCTCTCTCCTCTGCCTGGGTGCTGGGCCTGAATTTATGACAATGGACTGTTGCAGTGGTGGGTGACGTGAAGCCTGATTCTCTGCTATGACATGCAGACTGATTCTCTGGTGACATGAAGCCAGATCCTCTGTTACGGGACCTCTCTCCTCTGCCTGGGTGCTGGGCCTAAATTTATGAAAATGGACTGTTGCAGTGGTGGGTGACGTGAAGCCTCATTCTCTGCTATGACATGAAGACTGATTCTCTGCTGACATGAAGCCAGATCCTCTGTTACGGGACCTCTCTCCTCTGCCTGGGTGCTGGGCCTAAATATCTGACAATGGACTGTTGCATTGGTGGCTGACGTGAAGCCTGATTCTCTGCTATGATATGAAGACTGATTCTCTGCTGACATGAAGCCAGATTGTCTGTTACGGGACCTCTCTCCTCTGCCTGTGTGCTAGGCCTAAATATATGCCAATGGATTGTTGCAGTGGTGGCTGACGTGAAGCCTGATTCTCTGCTATGACATGCAGACTGATTCTCTGGTGACATGAAGCCAGATCCTCTGTTACGGGACCTCTCTCCTCTGCCTGGGTGCTGGGCCTAAATTTATGAAAATGGACTGTTGCAGTGGTGGGTGACGTGAAGCCTGATTCTCTGCTATGACATGAAGACTGATTCTCTGCTGACATGAAGCCAGATCCTCTGTTACGGGACCTCTCTCCTCTGCCTGGGTGCTGGGCCTAAATATCTGACAATGGACTGTTGCATTGGTGGCTGACGTGAAGCCTGATTCTCTGCTATGATATGAAGACTGATTCTCTGCTGACATGAAGCCAGATTGTCTGTTACGGGACCTCTCTCCTCTGCCTGTGTGCTAGGCCTAAATATATGCCAATGGATTGTTGCAGTGGTGGCTGACGTGAAGCCTGATTCTCTGCTATGACATGCAGACTGATTCTCTGGTGACATGAAGCCAGATCCTCTGTTACGGGACCTCTCTCCTCTGCCTGGGTGCTGGGCCTAAATTTATGAAAATGGACTGTTGCAGTGGTGGGTGACGTGAAGCCTCATTCTCTGCTATGACATGCAGACTGATTCTCTGCTGACATGAAGCCAGATTGTCTGTTACGGGACCTCTCTCCTCTGCCTGTGTGCTAGGCCTAAATATATGCCAATGGATTGTTGCAGTGGTGGCTGACGTGAAGCCTGATTCTCTGCTATGACATGCAGACTGATTCTCTGGTGACATGAAGCCAGATCCTCTGTTACGGGACCTCTCTCCTCTGCCTGGGTGCTGGGCCTAAATATCTGACAATGGACTGTTGCATTGGTGGCTGACGTGAAGCCTGATTCTCTGCTATGATATGAAGACTGATTCTCTGCTGACATGAAGCCAGATTGTCTGTTACGGGACCTCTCTCCTCTGCCTGTGTGCTAGGCCTAAATATATGCCAATGGATTGTTGCAGTGGTGGCTGACGTGAAGCCTGATTCTCTGCTATGACATGCAGACTGATTCTCTGGTGACATGAAGCCAGATCCTCTGTTACGGGACCTCTCTCCTCTGCCTGGGTGCTGGGCCTAAATTTATGAAAATGGACTGTTGCAGTGGTGGGTGACGTGAAGCCTGATTCTCTGCTATGACATGCAGACTGATTCTCTGGTGACATGAAGCCAGATCCTCTGTTACGGGACCTCTCTCCTCTGCCTGGGTGCTGGGCCTAAATTTATGAAAATGGACTGTTGCAGTGGTGGGTGACGTGAAGCCTCATTCTCTGCTATGACATGCAGACTGATTCTCTGCTGACATGAAGCCAGATTGTCTGTTACGGGACCTCTCTCCTCTGCCTGGGTGCTGGGCCTGAATTTATGACAATGGACTGTTGCAGTGGTGGCTGACGTGAAGCCTGATTCTCTGCTATGATATGAAGACTGATTCTCTGCTGACATGAAGCCAGATTGTCTGTTACGGGACCTCTCTCCTCTGCCTGGGTGCCGGGGCCTAAATATCTGAGAATGGACTGTTCCAGTGGTGGGTAACGGGAAGCCAGATTCTCTGCTATGATATGAAGACTGATTCTCTGCTGACATGAAGCCAGATTGTCTGTTACGGGACCTCTCTCCTCTGCCTGGGTGCTGGGCCTAAATTTATGAAAATGGACTATTACAGTGGTGGGTGACGTGAAGCCTGATTCTCTGCTATGACATGAAGACTGATTCTCTGCTGACATGAAGCCAGATTGTCTGTTACGGGACCTCTCTCCTCTGCCTGGGTGCCGGGGCCTAAATATCTGAGAATGGACTGTTCCAGTGGTGGGTGACGGGAAGCCAGATTCTCTGCTATGGAACCTCTCTCCAATTGATTTTGGTTAATTTTTATTTATTTAATTTTTATTTTAATTAATTTCCCTATCCACATTTGTTTGCAGGGGATTTACCTACATGTTGCTGCCTTTTGCAGCCCTCTAGCCCTTTCCTGGGCTGTTTTACAGCCGTTTTAGTGCCGAAAAGTTCGGGTCCCCATTGACTTCAATGGGGTTCGGGTTCGGGACGAAGTTCGGATCGGGTTCGGATCCCGAACCCGAACATTTCCGGGATGTTCGGCCGAACTTCTCGAACCCGAACATCCAGGTGTTCGCTCAACTCTATTGGTGTCATAAAAAATTGCATAACATAACGCAATTCAGTAAAGGTTTTGGGTGGACTCATCTGTAATTATTTGCTATGCACACCTCCCTACTTTTCCTTTGCAGCAATTTAGATGAGTCTATCTCATTTTTTTAAAGCCATTTCAGGCGGATCAGCACATTAGATGGTATTTAAATGAAAGTGCTAATACATCAAGCTGTTTTATATACTATTTATGCAGCCGTCTCACTACTTATCTATGACAGACAATGGTAAACAAGTGAAAGAGGTGATTTGGAAACACTAAAAAGCTGAGGACAGAATGTGATATTATACCAAATTATCTACTCTAGCCACAGTTGTGCATTTTTCCCATTAATTGTGACCCATGCAGAATATTCAGTAGATTGCAGGGGTCCAACAAACTCTACAGTATTTCTAGAGTAATATTTAACTGATGGCATTGAGACATATCATTTCTATACTATACTGAAATATATAAAATTAACATTAAACATATAAATTATAATAATTGATTTATAACTAGAGTTGAGCGAACCCGAACTGTAAAGTTAGGATTTTCGGGACCCGAACCCGAACATTTACGTAAAAGTTTGGGTTTTGGTGATTTTTATGGCGCTTTTTGAAAGGCTGCACAGCAGCCAATCAACAAGCGTCATACTACTTGCCCCAAAAGGCCATCACAGCCATGCCTACTCTTGGCATGGCTGTGATTGGCCAACTGCAGCATGAGACCCAGCCTCTATTTAAGCTGGAGTCACGTAGCGCCACCCATCACTCTGCTCGGATTAGTGTAGGGAGAGGCTACAGCTGCTGTGAGGGAGAGATCACGGAGAAATTTTATCAAGAACAGTTTTTTGTACTCAGCGATGTACAGCAAAAGTGCTTTGTGGGTGCAGTGCACAATTTTTTTAAGCCTGCCCTGAGCCAACTACTGCTGAAAACAAACTTTTTTTTCTTCAGTTAGTCAATATCAATTCATGATCGGCAGCCATTTTATGCAACGATAGTGCACCAGCACAGGCTATCTGCAAGCCCAGACATACAGCTTTAGCATACTGGGGTGAAAAAACCCTCTAATATACTGCACATCTGGAATTACACGTGCATAAGTGACTGTCACATTTAGGCCAGAAATACGGCTTTTTGGTTAGGGTGAAAAAGAACTCTAATATACTGTACATCTGGGATTAGACAAGCATAAGTGAATGTCAAATTTAGACCAGAGATAAGGCTTTTTGGTTACTGGGGTGAAAAAAAACTCTGATATACTGCGCATCTGGGATAAGATGTGCATAAGTGACTGTCACATTTAGGCCAGAAATACGGCTTTTTGGTTACTAGGGTGAAAAAAATCTCTAATATATTGCACATCTGGGATTACACATGCATAAGTGAGTGTTACATTCAGGCAATAAATGCGGGTTTGGCATACTGGGGTGAAAAAAGCCTCTGATATACTGCACATCTGGGATTACACGTGCATAAGTGAATGTCACATTTAGGACAGAAATACAGCTTTTTGATTAGGGAGAAAAAACCCTCTAATAAACTGCACATCTGTGATTACACATGCATAAGTGACTGTCACATTTAGGACAGAAATACAGCTTTTTGGTTAGGGTGAAAAATGCCTCTAATATACTGCACATCTGGAATTACACGTGCATAAGTGACTGTCACATTTAGGCCAGAAATACGGCTTTTTGGTTACTGGGGTGAAAAATCCCTCTAATATACTGTACATCAAGGATTAGACAAGCATAAGTGACTGTCAAATTTAGGCCAGAGATAAGGCTTTTTGGTTACTGAGGTGAAAAAAAACCTCTGATATACTGCGCATCTGGGATAAGATGTGCATAAGTGACTGTCACATTTAGGCCAGAAATACGGTTTTTTGGTTACTGGGGTGAAAAAAAACTCTAATATACTGCCCATCTGGGATAAGACATGCATAAGTGAGTGTCACATTTATTCCAGAAATACGGCTTTTTGATTACTGGGGTGAAAAAATCCTCTAATATACTGCATATCTGAAATAAGACGTGCATAAGTCAATGTCACATTTAGGCAAGAAATACGGCTTTTTGGTTAGTGGGGTGAAAAAACCCTCTAATATACTGCACATCTAGGATTAGACAAGCATATGTGACTGTCACATTTAGGCCAGAAATACGGCTTTTTGGTTACTGGGGTGAAAAAACCCTCTAATATATTGCACATCTGGGATTACACGTTCATAGGTGACTGTCAAATTTAGGTCAGAAATACAGCTTTTTGGTTACTGGGGAAAAAAAAAACCTCTAATATACTGCACATCTGGGATAAGACATGCATAAGTGAGTGTAACTTTTAGGCCAGAAATATGGCTTTTTAGTTACTGGGGTGAAAAAACCCTCTAATATACTGCACATCTGGAATAAGATATGCATAAGTGAGTGTCACATTTAGGCCAGAAATACGGCTTTTTGGTTACTGGGGTGAAAAAAGCCTCTCATATACTGTACATCTGGGATTACACATGCATAAGTGAGTGTCACATTTAGGCCAGAAATACTGCTTTGGCATACTGGGGTGAAAAAAGCCTCTCATATATTGCACATCTGGGATTACACATGCATAAGTGAGTGTCACATTAAGGACAGAAATACAGCTTTTTGGTTAGGGTGAAAAAACCCTCTAATATACTGCACATCTGGGATTACACATGCATAAGTGACTGTCACATTTAGGCCAGAAATACGTCTTTTTGGTGACTGGGGTGAAAAAAAACCTCTAATATACTGCACATCAGGGATTAGACATGCATAAGTGAGTGTCACATTTAGGCAAGAAATAAGGCTTTTTGGTTACTGAGGTGAAAAAAACATTTTATATACTGCACATCTGGTATTAAACGTTCATAAGTGACTGTCACATTTAGGCCATAAATACAGCTTTTTGGTTATTTGGGTGGAAAAACCCTCTAATATACTGCACATCTGTGATTAGACAAGCATAAGTGACTGTTACATTTAGGCCAGAAATACGGTTTTTTGGTTACTGGGGTGAAAAATCCCTATAATATGCTGTAACCATCTAATATACTGCACATCTGGGATTACACGTTCTTAAGTGACTGTCACATTTTGGCCAGAAATACGGCTTTTTAGTTACTGGAGTGAAAAACCCCTCCAATATATTGCACATCTGGGATAAGACAAGCATAAATGAGTGTCACATTTAGGCCAGAAATACGGCTTTTTAGTTACTGGGGTGAAAAAACCATCTAATATACTGCACATCTGGGATTACACGTTCATAAGTGACTGTCACATTTAGGCCAGAGATACGGCTTTTTGGTTACTGGGGTGAGAAAACCCTCTAATATACTGCACATCTGGGATAAGAAATGCATAAGTGAGTGTCACATTTTGAACAGAAATACGGCTTTTTGGTTAGTGGGGTGAAGAAAACCTCTAATATACTGCACATCTGGGATAAGACATGCATAAGTGAGTGTCACATTTAGACGAGAAATATGGCTTTTTGGTTACTGGGGTGAAAAAACCCTCTGATATACTGCACATCTGAAATAAGTCATGCATTAGTGAGTGTCACATTTAGGCCAGAAATACGGCTTTTGGTTACTGGGGTGAAAAACCCTCTAATATACTGCACATCTAGGATTAGACAAGCATATGTGACTGTCACATTTAGGCGAGATATACAGCTTTTTAGTTACTGGGGTGAAAAAAGCCTCTCATATACTGTATATCTGGGATTACACCTCTAATATATTGCACATCTGTGATTCCACGTTCATAAGTGACTGTCACATTTAGGCCAGAAATACGGATTTTTGGTTACTGGGGGGAAAAAAGCCTCTCATATACTGTATATCTGGGATTACACATGCATAAGTAACTGTCACATTTAGGACAGAAATACAGCTTTTTGGTTAGGTTAAAAAACCCTCTAATATACTGCACATCTGGGATTAGACAAGCATAGGTGACTGTCACATTTAGGCCATAAGTACGGCTTTTTGGTTACTGGGGTGAAAAAAGCCTCTAATATACTGCACATCAGGGATTACACATGCATAAGTGACTGTCACATTTAGGCCAGAAATACTGCTTTGGCATTCTGGGGTGAAAAAAGCCTCTCATATATTGCACATCTGGGATTACACATGCATAAGTGAGTGTCACATTTAGGACAGAAATACAGCTTTTTGGTTAGGGTGAAAAAACCCTCTAATATACTGCACATCTGGGATTACACATGCATAAGTGACTGTCACATTTAGGCCAGAAATACTTTTTGGTTACTGGGGTGCAAAAAAAAAACCTCTAATATACTGCATATCAGGGATTAGACATGCAGGCGCATGCAACTAGTATAGTAATCAGTGTAAAGCATAGCGAAAGTATTGTTGTTATTATTATATAAAGGCATAAATAGGCGGAGTCATCATTAGACGGCTCCTCCTATTTAGGAATATTAATTATCAATATTCGCATAATATTGGTGATTAAGATTCCCCCTTTACACACGTTCATAAGTAACTGTCACATTTAGGCCAGAAATGCGGCTTTTTAGTTACTGGGGTGAAAAAAAACTCTGATATACTGTTCATCTGGGATTAGACAAGCATAAGTGACTGTCACATTAAGGACAGAAATACGGCTTTTTGGTTACTGGGGTGAAAAAGCCCTCTAATATACTGCACATCTGGGATTACACATGCATAAGTGACTGTCACATTTAGGCCATAAATACGGCTTTGGCATACTGGGGTTAAAAAAGCCTCTCATATACTGCACATCTGGGATTACACAAGCATAAGTGACTGTCACATTTAGGACAGAAATACAGCTTTTTGGTTACTGGTGTGAAAAAACCCTGTAATATACTGCAAATCTGGGATTAGACAAGCATAAATGAGTGTCACATATAGGCCAGTAATATGGCTTTTTGGTTACTGGAATGAAAAAAAACTCTAATATACTGCACATCTGGGATTAGACGTGCATAAGTGACTGTCACATTTAGGCCAGAGATACGGCTTTTTGGTTACTGGGGTGAAAAAACCCTCTAATATACTGCACATCTGGGATTTGACGTGCATAAGTGAGTGTCACATTTAGGCCAGAGATACGGCTTTTTAGTTACTGGGGTGAAAAAACCCTCTAATATACTGCACATCTGAGATTACAAGTTCATAAGTGACTGTCACATTTAGGCCAGAGATACGGCTTTTTGGTTACTGGGGTGAAAAAACCCTCTAATATACTGCACATCTGGGATAAGCGTGTACTGTGCCCTCTACTGCCAGTTCCCAGTGCCACCACTCATATCTGGTGTCACAGTAGCTTGCATTTAAAAAAATAAAACTATTTTTTCACTGTAATATAATTGCAGTTGCCTGCAAGCGTGTGTGTCAGGCCTACAGCGTGTACTGCGCCCACTACTGCCAGTGCCCTGTTGCACCACTCATATCTGGTGTCACAGTAGCTTGCACGCATAGTACAACTAATCGGGAAAAAAAATGACAGGCAGAGGCAGGCCATCCCGCAGGGGCCATCGTGGTCGTGGTGCTGTGATTTCCTTTGGCCCTAGAATAATGCCCAGTGTTCAGAGGCCACGGACCCTGAACTTGAAAAGTTCTGAGGACATAGTTCACTGGCTAACACAGAACACCCAATCTTCTATAGCAGTGACGGCAAACCTTTTGGAGGCTGAGTGCCCAAACTGCAACCCAAAACCCACTTTTTTATCGCAAAGTGCCAACACGGCAATTTAACCTGAATACCAATACAGTATACTTTCCATGTACTTTATTATTTAGCTATAATATCTTCCCTACATTTAATGTGCTGCCTGTGCCGTTCATAGTGCGTCCTGGGCTGAAGAATAGCAGGAAAACTCTAAGGCATATTGGTACACCATAGACTTTTTCCTTGGTGCTGGTGCCCACAGAGAGGGCTCTGAGTGCCGCCTCTGGCACCCATGCCATAGGTTCACCACCACTGTTCTATAGCTTCTGCTCAGAACCTTGATGTACCATCCTCCTCCAGCTCAGCTTCAGGCACCTCTCAAGTTGCCACTCGCCCGCCTGACGCCACCACCAACACCAGCACCACAGCTGCTTCACTTGATCTGTCAGTTATTTACAAATCAGTTTGAAGAAATGAGTGATGCACAACTATTATTGCCAGAGGATGTAGATAACAGAGATATATCTCAGTCAGGCAGCATTACACACATGGACGTACGGTGTGATGATGATGATGTTGTACCCGCTGCTGCTTCCTTTGCTGATTAGTCAGATACAAGTGAAGCGGTTGATGATGACGATGTGTCCGTGGATGTCACGTGGGTGCCCGCTCGAAGAGAAGAAGAACAGGGGGAAAGTTCAGATGGAGAAGACATAGGGGAGGAGGAGACGAGTTGGAAGCAGGGGGAGGTCGTCGCAAGGAGCTAGTGGCACAGTCAGACAGCATGTATCGGCACCCGGGGCCAGCCAGACTGCACGCCAATCAACGCATGCTGATGCCACCACCAGAATGCAGTCATTGCAAAGCTCAGCAGTGTGGCATTTTTTTTGTGTGTCTGCCTCTGATAACAGCGATGCCATTTGCAACCTGTGCCAAAATAAACTGAGTCGTGGGAAGTCCAACACCCACCTAGGTACAACTGCTTTGCGAAGGCACGTGATCTCACATCACAAACGCCTATGGGATCAACACATAATGACGAGTACAAGAAGCACACAAACTCAAAGCCACCATCCTCCAGCATCTTCAGCCACGTCAACCACTGCTGTCCTCCTTGCCCCCTCTCAACCACCCACCACTCTGCCTCTCGCCTTGAGCAGTTCCATCTCATCTGCCCACAGTCAGGTGTCTGTCAAGGAAATGTTTGAGCGTAAGAAGCCAATGTCACAGAGTCACCCCCTTGCCCGGAGTCTGACAGCTGGCTTGTCGGAACTCTTAGCCCGCCAGCTTTTACCATACAAGCTGGTGGAGTCTGAGGCCTTCAAAAAATTTGTAGCTATTGGAACACCGCAGTGGAAGGTACCCGGCCGAATTTTTTTTCACAAAAGGCAATCCCCAACCTCTACTCTATTGTGGAAAAGGAAGTCATGGCATGTCTGGCACACAGTGTTGGGGCAAGGGTCCATCTGACCACTGATACCTGGTCTGCAAAGCACGGTGAGGGCAGGTATATCACGTACACTGTGCATTGGGTAAACCTTCTGACGGCTGCCAAGCATGGAATGCTTGGCTCTGCAGAGGAGTTGGTGACACCACCACGACTTGCAGGCAGGCCTGCTGCCACCTCCTCTACTCATCCTACTCCATCCTCTTGACTAACCTCCTCAGCTGAGTCCTCTTCTGCTGCTGCGTCTTGCTCCACATCAACTGCACCCCCCCCAGCTCCACAGGGGCTATTCCACATCCCGGATACGACAGTGTCACGCCGTTTTGGGGTTGACTTGCCTGAAAGCAGAGAGTCACACCAGACCAGCACTCCTGTCCACCTTGAACACACAGGTGGATCAGTGGCTGACTCCGCACCAACTGGAGATCGGCAAAGTGGTGTGTGACAACGGAAGCAATTTGTTGGCGGCATTGAATTTGGGCAAGTTGACACATGTGCCGTGCATGGCACATGTGTTGAATCTGATCGTACAACGCTTTGTGCATAAGTACCCAGGCTTACAGGTTGTCCTAAAGCAGGCCAGTAAGGTGTGTGGCCATTTCACGCATTCCTACACGGCCATGGTGCACTTTTCAGATATTCAGCGTCAAAACAACATGCCAGTGAGGCGCTTGATTTTCCAACATGTTGGAATTCAACACTCCTAATGTTCGACAGCCTGCTCCAACTAGAAAAAGCCGTCAACGAGTATTTGTATGACCGGTGTAAGAGGCAGCCCTGATCATCCAGCAACATTTCCAACACATATATATATAGCAGACTGTCATGTTTCCCTCCAGCCACCAGAGGCCACTGTGGCTGAGTAGGACAGTGAGAGGAGTTGTTTCCAGAGGACAAGGAGTTAAGTGTTTTTCCCGGGCTGAGCAGAGAGCCTGGGCTGAAGGTGTCTGAGTACACAGGAAGAAGGACGCTGTGCACTGAGAGGGAGATCCACAGGGAAGATTAGAGCGATTTCTCCCTGCCTGCTGTGACACAGTATCTGTGTGCTGTCTGCTGTAGTGTGAGGCACTTACCAGAGGAACTGTGAGTGAATTCCAGGCCCTGCCTGATTACACGTCCAGAGCTGCTGATTATCTCTAACCAGAGTTACAGAGACTACAAAGAGAGGCCAGAGCTGAGCCACGCTGAAGCAAGCAACCAGATCGGGACCCAGACTGTATCTGCCTGCATGTGCCGGACACCGAACTGTGAGTGCACTGATGCTAACCTGAGCTAGGACATAGTGGAATAGGATTTAGTTTAGTGCACCGTAGAGGTGCACCCCGGGTAGCGGGGACAGATAGGACTACCTAGAAGAGAGTAGCCTGCTATTGTCTGTACTTGTGTTTGTGATTCATTTGTGTTCTTTATGCAAATTTCCATTATCTTTATTGGGAATTCTCAAGCTGTTCATATTGTAAATCTGCTTCTCCGGCAGTTAGAGTTCTCTTTTAATAAAGCCGGTTTCTACTTCAGCCTCCTTGTCTGCTGCACTGTACTTGAGTCCTGCTCTACTGTCTCTTCCTCTGCTGACCGTTACAAGTGGCGCTGCGAGCAGGGTACAGTCACAGAGATGGAGGCGGCTGAAGGCAATGTGCATGATGTTAATGTGAGTACCTCAGGCAATGGTGGAACCCTTGCAAGGGCCCTTCCTATTGGCACGTTGTTCAACTTGCTACCCAAATTTGATGGCCAGAACATGACACTGTCAGACTGGGTGACAAGGTTCAAGGTTACAGAGTGCTGTTAGGATTTACAATGTCAGCCCAGAACTACAAGTAGAAATTGCTTTGGCCGCTCTCGAGGGTGAGGCCCGAAGAAATGTTCTCCTACAACCAGAAGCCACGCGCAATACATTGCAAGAGATGGTGAGATTCCTGGAAGAAATATATGGGGAAACAGCCAGTGCAGGGCACCTCCGGGCGAAGTTTTTTTACCGGATTCAACGGGAAGATGAAGGTGTCTCTCAGTACGCTACAGCCCTACAGGAAGTGTTGGTCGAGGTACAAAAAAAAGAGGCAGATGGGGTTACTGGCATGGGACCCATAGACCGGATACTGCGGGAACAATTTATTCTGGGGCTCTACAGCAATCCCCTGAAACAGGCTCTGCGGGAACGAGTCAGAGTAGACCCTACCCTAACCTTTCGACAAATTTTGGCAGAGGCCGTGACGCGAAACAAAGAAGACGGCTATGCTTCTGGAGTAATACCGACCCAGACCGTTACACCCCCCGGGGTTACAAGAAATGAGGAAGCCCTGGTCAGAGTGGTACAAGACTTGCAGAGCTCCCTGAGTGCCATGCACGAAAAGTTGACACACCTGGAGAAACGGATAGAGTCGCGCCATACTACTGAGGCTGCCTATCCAGCCCGACAACAAACCTATCAGGCGACTCCGTGGGTTCCTACACCCGAATGCCCTTATGCTAGTTTACCATACCATCAAGCCCCTCATTACCCTTCAGTGGGGCCATCCAGCCAAGCTCTGAGGGCACCTCCCACTCGCAGGCTAAAAGTGGGCCGTCAAGGGGCACAGTGTTGGCGGTGTGGAGATCTAGGACATTTCGCCAGAGAGTGTCGGAATAATCCAGCTGGACGCCAAGAGCCGCCGTTAAACTACCGACCCCTGCAGTAGTGGGGCGTACTGCAGGGGAGGTGGAGAGCCAAGTTACCCAGCAAAGCTCCGAACACCTGGTCGCAGGGTGCCCCACTATACGAGCTGAGTTCGAAGGTGTTCCTGTCGACTGCTTAGTGGATACTGGGTCTCAGGTGACAACTATGCCCGAGTCATTCTTCTACCGTTACTTTCAAGCGCTGGCCAAGCCAGAATGAGAGACACTGGTCCGGGTTACAGCGGCTAACCAACAACAGATTCCTGTCACAGGGGTCGTGTGGATGAATGTACGGCTGTGTGGACAGGAAGTGGGGCGGAAAGGTATCTTGTTGGTTGAATATCCTGCGAGAATTGGATCAGATCATGTTCACCAAACGGGGGCCGGGTTACTGGAAACAAGCCACCCCGCACAAACCTACCCAGAAAGCATTTCAACGGCTAATCCGTTTTTGTGGAACACAGAAAAGTGTACCAGCACACCAGGCGGTGGGAACGATCCGAGCGCCAGGAAAGGCTACCTTTCTACCTGGTCGGGAGACCGTGCTGACGTTACCCGTGGGAACTTTCCGTAATCTTGAAGGCATGGAGGTGTTCGTTGAACCAACAGGCCTAGGAGAGCTGGGTCAGGACGTCCTGGTGGCCCGGACACTGGGAGTGGTCCAGAATGGACGAGTACCCATAAGAGCTGTGAATGTGGGATATCTAGAAGTTCCCTTGACGCCAGGGGTGGAACTGGCTCGTGTGTACCTACATCAGGGAGAAATCCTGAGTCAGAGAGAAGTGACTCTAGCTCCGGTAGGGGATGCTGGTTGGACCCTGGCAGTTACTGCCAGTGCAGAAGAGGCGACGACCCCAGAATGGAATGGGGGAACCATCTTGGATCAAATGGAGATAGATGTTAAGGCTCTCAGTTCAGACCAACAGCGAGCAGTTGAAACCATGCTGTGGGAGAATCAGGCTGCGTTTGCCCGCCACGCCGATGACTTTGGCTGCACGAATGCTATCACACATGAGATACCGACGGGGGACACTCCACCAATTCGGGAGAGATATCGACAGATTCCGCCCAAGTTGTACCAGGAAGTGAAGATGCTATTGAAACAGATGATAGATTCCGGAGTGGTGCGGGGAAGCCAGAGCCCTTGGGCAGCCCCAGTGGTGCTTGTCAAGAAGAAGGACGGCACTATTCGATTTTGTGTGGATTACCGGCGGTTGAATGCTTGCACTGCGCGAGACTCATATCCTCTGCCACGCATCGAGGAGTCTCTGACGGCTCTAGGACGAGCCAAATACTTCTCCACCCTGGATCTAGCAAGTGGGTACTGGCAAGTACCAGTGGCTGAGCAGGACAAGGCAAAGACAGCATTCATACTCCCCATGGGGTTATTTGAATTCAACAGGATGCCATTCGGACTGACTAATGCCCCTGGAACCTTCCAGCGGCTGATGGAGAGATGCCTGGGAGACCTGAATTTTGAAGCCACTCTGATATACCTAGACGATATCATCGTATACTCTGCTACTTTTCAAGAACACTTGAATCGGCTAGGGCAGTTACTCGAGCGACTGCGATCCCATGGCCTGAAGGTAAAGCCAAAGAAGTGTCATCTCTTCAAGAAGGAGATCGAGTACCTGGGCCATAGGGTGTCCCAAGACGGAGTGCTACCGTCCCAAGACAAAGTGGCTGCAATACGACAATGGCTAGTGCCGAGAACACTGCGTGAGTTGAAGGCCTTCCTGGGACTGACTGGGTACTACCGGCGGTTCATCAAAGACTACGCAAAAATAGCGGGCCCTCTGAATGAGTTGTTGAGAGGAACGGCTGGGCAACCCAAGGGCCAAAGTATCCCCTGGGGACAGAAACAGGAAGAGGCCTTCCAGGCCCTGAAAGAAGCCCTGAAATCGGCCCCCATCTTGGCTTATGCCGATTTTGATAAACCATTCATCTTAGCTACTGATGGCAGCCTCTACGGACTTGGGGCAGTCCTGTCGCAGGTACAGGATGGACATGAGAGAGTGATCGCTTATGCCAGTAGATCCTTGCGAGATACGGAGCGAAACCCCCATAACTACAGTTCCTTCCGGCTGGAACTCCTTGCCCTGGTGTGGGCTATGACGGAGAAATTTGCAGGATATCTGACAGGAGCTAAGATCTTCATACGGACGGATAACAATCCCCTGGCCCATCTGGGTACGGCCAAGTTGGGAGCCCTGGAGCAACGCTGGGCGGCTCGCCTCGCAAAGTATGACTTCTCAATTCGCTACCGCTCCGCTACAGAGAACACTAATGCTGATGGTCTCTCGAGGGTTACTTTTGAAACTCCAGTAGGGGATATGGATGAACAAAAGGAAGAAGATGAAACTCCTGACTTCCGCAAGTTCGCTCCCCCAACAGTCGCGGCCCAGACAAGTGGGGAGGCCCGTAAGCTACCCAAAGCATTGGGGAGAACTAATGAAGAATGGGGCAGATTGCAAGATGAAGACATTGGACTGCAGCAAATGAAAAGCTGGGTAACCCAGTGCAGGAAACCCAACAAAGAAGAAAGGACTGATCTGGATGCCGAGATGAAGTCCGTTCTACATCAATGGGACAGACTGGAAGTGCATGGAGCTGTTTTGTTCCGCAAGTGGCAACAGCCTGCCGACCTAGAGGCGAGGTGGCAGGTAGTGATACCCAGAAGAATGGCACGGGAGATAGCCAAAGAGGCTCATGAGTTTGGAGCTCACTTCGGGCCAGTCAAGACATACCAGTGGCTGCAGCGTTATGTGTATTGTCCGCGACTGGAGGCCACAGTTGAAGAAGTTTGCCGACAGTGTCGAGTGTGTGAACTCACGATGAGTACAGAACAGAGAGCACCCCTACAGTCCATCCAGACCACAGAACCGCTGGAAGTGTTGATGATAGACTATCTTCTTGTGGGACAATCGTCAAGAGGTCCACAGTATTGCCTGGTCATGATCGACCACTTCTCCAAGTTTGCAGTAGTCACCCCAACTCGGGACCAGACGGCCGAGTCCGCTGCACGAGCCATTTGTCAAGACTTCATTCGGGTCTATGGGTGTCCAAAGCGGATCCATTCAGATCAAGGGGCGTGCTTTCAAGGAAAAGTGATGGAAGAGCTACATCGACTGTACGGCATTGAAAAATCCAGGACAACTCCTTATCATCCCCAAGGAAACGGAGCCTGTGAGCGCTTTAACCGCACATTGCTGCAAATGCTGAGGACGCTAGAGGAAGACAAGAGGGCACACTGGCCTGACTACCTGCCAGAATTAGTCTGGGCTTACAATAATCGTGTCCACACCACCACCGGTTACACCCCATACATGTTACTGTTCGGCAGGGCTGGTCGAGAGATCGTGGAATTAAACCTAGAACAGCCAGAAGACCTAATAGAGCGATCAACCACCTCATGGGTGAAAGAACACCGTCGGCGTCTCCAGACCATTCGCCGGTTGGCAGGTCAGCGGTTACAGGAGAGAGTCAGGTCGTAACAGATAGCCAGGACCTCCGGAGATCCAGTAGGCTTACTGCAGGGGTTCCACCAAACAGGTACGCTGCTGATGAGTTCATTTGGTCCACCTGTATGTATTGTGGACAATGTTGTACTGCTGTATAAAAAGTTACATTAACCATTATTTCTATGGACTATATAGCAAGGCCGAGGACGGCCACCTTTAAGTGGGGAGGCATGTAAGAGGCAGCCCTGATCATCCAGCAACATTTCCAACACATATATATATAGCAGACTGTCATGTTTCCCTCCAGCCACCAGAGGCCACTGTGGCTGAGTAGGACAGTGAGAGGAGTTGTTTCCAGAGGACAAGGAGTTAAGTGTTTTTCCCGGGCTGAGGAGAGAGGCTGGGCTGAAGGTGTCTGAGTACACAGGAAGAAGGACACTGTGCACTGAGAGGGAGATCCACAGGGAAGATTAGAGCGATTTCTCCCTGCCTGCTGTGACACAGTATCTGTGTGCTGTCTGCTGTAGTGTGAGGCACTTACCAGAGGAACTGTGAGTGAATTCCAGGCCCTGCCTGATTACACGTCCAGAGCTGCTGATTATCTCTAACCAGAGTTACAGAGACTACAAAGAGAGGCCAGAGCTGAGCCACGCTGAAGCAAGCAACCAGATCGGGACCCAGACTGTATCTGCCTGCATGTGCCGGACACCGAACTGTGAGTGCACTGATGCTAACCTGAGCTAGGACATAGTGGAATAGGATTTAGTTTAGTGCACCGTAGAGGTGCACCCCGGGTAGCGGGGACAGATAGGACTACCTAGAAGAGAGTAGCCTGCTATTGTCTGTACTTGTGTTTGTGATTCATTTGTGTTCTTTATGCAAATTTCCATTATCTTTATTGTGAATTCTCAAGCTGTTCATATTGTAAATCTGCTTCTCCGGCAGTTAGAGTTCTCTTTTAATAAAGCCGGTTTCTACTTCAGCCTCCTTGTCTGCTGCACTGTACTTGAGTCCTGCTCTACGGTCTCTTCCTCTGCTGACTGTTACACCGGGATGCTAGGACAGCCTCTGCAGAGCTGGGTATTTTTTTGCCGCGTTACTGAACGCTCATGTGCAATGCCTGTAGGCTCATACGTCCTTTTGAGGAGGTGACAAACCTAGTCAGTCGCACCGAATGCACCATCAGCGACATCATCCCATTCGTTTTCTTCCTGGAGCGTGCCCTGCGAAGAGTGCTGGATCAGGCCGTAGATGAGCGTAAAGAGGAAGAGGAAGAGTTGTGGTCACCATCACCACCAGAAACAGCCTTATCAGCATCGCTTGCTGGACCTGCGGCAACGCTGGAAGAGGAGTCTGAGGAAGAGGAGTCAGAGGAGGACTGTGGCTTTGAGGAGGAGGAAGACCAACCACAGCAGGCATCCCAGGGTGCTCGTTGTCACCTATCTGGTACCCGTGGTGTTGTGCGTGGCTGGGGGGAACAACAGACCTTCAGTGAGATCAGTAGTAGGAGTAGCTCGGCATCCAACCTTGTGCAAATGGGATCTTTCATGCTGTCATGCCTGTTGAGGGACCCTGGTATTAAAAGGCTGAAGGAGAACGACCTGTACTGGGTGGCCACGCTACTAGACCCCCGGTATAAGCAGAAAGTGGCTAAAATGTTACCAAATTACCAGAAGTCGAAAAGGATGCAGCAGTTCCAAAACAAGTTAAAAAGTATGCTTTACACAGTGTATAAGGGGGATGTCACAGCACAACGGGAATCTAACTGGGGAAGAGGTGAAAGTAATCCTCCTACCACGACCACGCCGACAAGGACAGGACGCTTTACAGACTTGTTGTTGATGGAGGACATGCAGAGCTTTTTAAGTCCTATGCATTGCCACAGCCCTTCAGGGTCCACCTCAGAGAACGTCTCGACCGACAGGTAGCAGACTACCTCACATTAACTGCAGATATCGACACTCTGAGGAGTGATGAACCCCTTGACTACTGGGTGTGCAGGCTTGACCTGTGGCCTGAGCTATCCCAATTTGCGATAGAACTTCTGGCCTGCCCCGCTTCAAGTGTCTTGTCAGAAAGGACCTTCAGTGCAGCTGGAGGTTTTGTCACTGAAAAGAGAAGTCGCCTAGGTCAAAAAAAGTCTAGATTACCTCACCTTTATTAAGATGAATGAGGCATGGATCCCGAAGGGACTGACAGTGGGCGATACATTTGACTAAAAAAGGCCTGATGAGATGAGATGCCTTGGGCTAAAAATGGTCCACACGCTGCTGTGTTTAATCTCTGCATGCCGGATGACTTGCCTGACTTCTCCGCCACCAACTAGGGTTCAAGCCGCAGTGTTTAAGTGCACTTTCTGCCTGGAAAACATAAATTTTTCCGGCCGTTGCTACAGCAGCGGCTGCAACAATACCTAGTTTTTCAGGCATGTGTACATGCCTAATTTTTCTGGCCTCTGGTGCTGCACTGTGGCTGCAAAATCAAAACAAAAAAAAAGGCACATACAAGTGTCAATTCCCCTTCGTGATCGTTACCTTGTTGTGGTGAAGGTGCTTGCGTATCACAATGAAGCGATCACCTCTATGAGTGTGTTGGCAATGGCAATGTTATTGATATGTAGAGAGAATCTAAATCGCACATCCTCATTCCTATACTTCTGATATGACAACTGTTTACAATTTTCAGCATTTATTTTGATAAAACATGGCTATACAGCACTAATAATAATCATTTGCTGTGCACTATTAGGAGGCATTAGTATACAGTTTGATCAAAGAGCATAGGCCCACTTACCGCAACAAGGTTGCCTCTTATTTAAGTGGGGACCTACTCTAACAATGGTGCGGCGCCGTGCGGCCCTCCACACCGTTCCAGCAGGCAATGGGATCCAGCAGCCACACAGCGGCCCATCACTCCACCAGCACAGCACAGAAGCAGCGACGGCCACCGCCCAGCGCCGCATGTGAACTGGTGCAAAGGGATCACCAATTCACAGCTTCTCAGGAACTCCAACTGAGATGTGGTAGGAATTATTAGACCCTTTGCAGACTTCTGCTAATTAAAAGCACCTGAGCCAAATGGGGAGGAGTGCTGATTCAGAGGGATGGGGGGGAGAAGATAAAGGAGGGGCAATGGCAATGTTGGCACACCCCAGATGATAAGGTCGTTGCTTCATTGTGAACAGACCAAAAGCGATCGGCTGGATAATTTTGCATAGAAAAAACATAAATTTTCTTTGTGATCATCTAAGGTGATCATTAAAGCCTACTAGGCCAACAATGGGCCCACACTGCAGAATCATTGTTTTCTGGGTCACTTAACTGTCACTGAACTACCTCAGCACGACCATAGGCTTCGAAAAACCGCTATCGCCTGCAATCTCCCAAACGTGTGCACGTGCACAGTCATCACTACACCAAGATTGACGCATAGAGGAATAAAATTTATGTCATGAGTGTGTCAACTATTGACAACTAAAATCTATTCGATACACGCCCCCTGATAGGGCATATAACAGGGATTAAACTGATAAGAATAGTACTACTTAACACACCACTCATATAGGGTGGCACAGTACATTGCACAGTGCAGACGCAGTGCCCCAAATTGGAAGTAGGAGGACCAACCAAGCATCTTTTTCCATTTCCCGGTTCCTAAAATCTATTCTATAGACCGACCCCTGATAGGGGATATAACAGGGATTAAACTGATAAGAATAGTACTACTTAACATACCACTCAGATTGGGTAGCACAGTACATTGCACGGCGCACGCGCAGTGCCCCAAATTGGAAGTAAGAGGACCGACCAAGCATCTTTTTCCATCTCCCGGTTCCTAAAATCTATTCCATACACGTCCCCTGATAGGGGACGTAACAGGGATTAAACTGATAGGAATAGTACTACTTAAACACACCACTCATATCTGGTGACACAGTACATTGCAAGCCGTATGCGCAGTGTCCCAAATTGGAAGTAAGAGGACCGACCAAGCATCTTTTTCCATCTCCCGGTTCCTAAAATCTATTCCATACACGTCCCCTGATAGGGGACGTAACAGGGATTAAACTGATAGGAATAGTACTACTTAAACACACCACTCATATCTGGTGACACAGTACATTGCAAGCCGTATGCGCAGTGTCCCAAATTGGAAGTAAGAGGACCGACCAAGCATCTTTTTCCATCTCCCGGTTCCTAAAATCTATTCCATACACCAGCCCCTTAATGGGGACAAAACAGAGATTAAACTGTTAAGAACAGGTTTTTTTTTATTTAAAAAAAAAGAGGACAGCCTCTGCGGAGCTGGGTATTTTTTGGCCGCGTTACTGAACGCTCATGCACATGGCTGTAGGCTCATGCGTCCTTTTGCGGAGGTGACAAACCTGGTCAGTCAAACCTAAGGCAACATCATCAACCTCATCCCATAATCCCATATGCGTTCTTTCTGGAGCATGCCCTGCGAAGAGTGCTGGATCAGGCCGTAGATGAGCATGAAGAGGAAGAGTTGTGATCACCATCACCACCAGAAGCAGCCTTGTCGTCGTCGATTGCTGGACCTGCGGCAACGCAGAGAGAGGAGTCTGAAGAAGAGGAGTCAGAGGAGGATGGTGGCTTTGAGGAGGTGGAAGACCAACCACAGCAGGCGTCCGAGGGGGCTTGTTGTCACCTTTCGGGGACCCTTGGTGTTGTACGTGGCTGGGTGGAGGAAGAGACCTTCAATGTGAGGACAAGGAACGGGACATGGCTTGCTTGGTATCCAACTTTGTGCAAATGGGGAGTCTGCAGTTGTGCAAAAGGACTGTTTGCGGTTGTTTGCGGTGCGTTAAACGGGGAGTTTGGTCTGTCAAAGTTTGGTGTGTCACTGTAAAGCGGGCCTAACCCTGCACTACCTGATTAATACAACATCATACCTGATCGTATACACAAAAGTATAAAAGTTCTGTAGGCGGGGCTCACCTGGTCAGGCTTGCAGTGGAAGCACGGACGGTGCTTGGAAGGGGCACCAGTTGCAAACTGTATAAAAATAAGACGGGATGTCCAGCTTTCCAAAAGAGACATGTAGACCTGCTTGCCGTGTTGTATTGTTTTTTATCCTGTGTCATTTTGGAATAAAGAACGTCTTTTTTGGAAAGCTGGACATCCCGTCTTATTTTTATACTGATCGTATACACACACTGGATGTTTTAACCACTTAAGGACCACAGGTTTATACCCCCCTAGTGACCAGGCCCTTTTTTACAAATCGGCACTCCACAACTTTAGCGGTTTATTGCTCGGTCATGCAACTTACCACCCAAATTAATTTTACCTCCTTTTCTTCTCACTAATAGAGCTTTCATTTGGTGGTATTTCATTGCTGCTGACATTTTTACTTTTTTTGTTATTAATCGAAATTTAACGATTTTTTTGCAAAAAAATGACATTTTTCACTTTCAGTTGTAAAATTTTGCAAAAAAAACGACATCCATATATAAATTTTTCGCAAAATTTATTGTTCTACATGTCTTTGATTTAAAAAAAATGTTTGGGTAAAAAAACAAATGGTTTGGGTAAAAGTTATAGCGTTTACAAACTATGGTACAAAAATGTGAATTTCCGCTTTTTGAAGCAGCTCTGACTTTCTGAGCACCTGTCATGTTTCCTGAGGTTCTACAATGCCCAAACAGTAGAAAACCCCCACAAATGACCCCATTTCGGAAAGTAGACACCCTAAGGTATTCGCTGATGGGCATAGTGAGTTCATAGAACTTTTTATTTTTTGTCACAAGTTAGCGGAAAATTATGATTTATTTTATTTTTATTTTTTTTCTTACAAAGTCTCATATTCCACTAACTTGTGACAAAAAATAAAAACTTCCATGAACTCACTATGCCCATCACGAAATACCTTGGGGTGTCTTCTTTCCAAAATGGGGTCACTTGTGGCGTAGTTATACTGCCCTGGCAATTTAGGGGCCCAAATGTGTGAGAAGTACTTTGCAATCAAAATGTGTAAAAAATGGCCTGTGAAATCCGAAAGGTGCACTTTGGAATGTGTGCCCCTTTGCCCACCTAGGCGGCAAAAAAGTGACACACATCTGGTATCGCCGTACTCAGGAGAAGTTGGGGAATGTGTTTTGGGGTGTCATTTTACATATAACCATGTTGGGTGAGAGAAATATCTCTGCAAAAGACAACTTTTCCCATTTTTTTATACAAAGTTGGCATTTGACCAATATATTTATCTCACCCAGCATGGGTATATGTAAAATGACACCCCAAAACACATTGCCCAACTTCTCCTGAGTACGGCGATACCAGATGTGTGACACTTTTTTGCAGCCTAGATGCGCAAAGGGGCCCAAATTCCTTTTAGGGGGGCATTTTTAGACATTTGGATCCCAGACTTCTTCTCACGGTTTCAGGCCCCTAAAATGCCAGGGCAGTATAAATACCCCACATGTGACCCCATTTTGGAAAGAAGACACCCCAAGGTATTCAATGAGGGGCATGGCGAGTTCATCCAAAAAAATTTTTGGGCACAAGTTAGCGGAAATTTTTTTTTTGTTCTCACAAAGTCTCCCTTTCCGCTAACTTGGGACAAAAATGTCAATCTTTCATGGACTCAATATGCCCCTCACGGAATACCTTGGGGTGTCTTCTTTCCGAAATGGGGTCACATGTGGGGTATTTATACTGCCCTGGCTTTTTAGGGGCCCTAAAGAGTGAGAAGAAGTCTGGAATATAAATGTCTAAAAAATGTTACACATTTGGATTCCGTGAGGGGTATGGTGAGTTCATGTGAGATTTTATTTTTTGACACAAGTTAGTGGAATATGAGACTTTGTAAGAAAAAACAAACAAAAAAAAATATATATATTTCCGCTAACTTGGGCCAAAAAAATGTCTGAATGGAGCCTTACAGGGGGGCGATCAATGACAGGGGGGTGATCAGGGAGTGTATATGGGGTGATCACCCCCCTGTCACTGATCACCCCTCTGTCATTGATCACCCCCCTGTAAGGCTCCATTCAGACGTCCATATGTTTTTTACGGATCCACGGATACATAGATCGGGACCGCAAAACACATGCGGACGTCTGAATGGAGCCTTACATGGGGGTGATCAATGACAGGGGGTGATCAGGGAGTGTATATGAGGTGATCACCCCCCTGTCACTGATCACCCCCCTGTAAGGCTCCATTCAGACGTCCGTATGCGTTTTGCGGATCCGATCCATGGATGCGTGAATCCGTAAAACACATTCAGACGTCCGTATGCGTTTTGCGGATCCGATCCATGGATGCCTGGATCCGTAAAACACATGCAGACGTCTGAATGGAGCCTTACAGGGGGGTGATCAATGACAGGGGGGTGATCAATGACAGGGGGGTGATCAATGACAGGGGGTGATCAGGGAGTGTATATGAGGTGATCACCCCCCTGTCACTGATCACCCCCCTGTAAGGCTCCATTCAGACGTCTGTATGCGTTTTGCGGATCCGATCCATGGATGCGTGAATCCGTAAAACACATGCAGACGTCTGAATGGAGCCTTACACGGGGGTGATCATCCCATATAGACTCCCTGATCACCCCCCTGTAAGGCTCCATTCAGACGTCCGTATGCGTTTTACGGATCCGAGCCATGGATGCGTGGATCCGTAAAACACATGCAGACGTCTGAATGGAGCCTTACAGGGGGGTGATCAATGACAGGGGGGTGATCAATGACAGGCGGGTGATCAATGACAGGGAGGTGATCAGGAAGTCTATATGGGGTGATCACCCCTGTCACTGATCACCCCTCTGTAAGGCTCCATTCAGACGTCCGTATGTGTTTTGCGGATCCGATTCATAGATGCGTGGATCCGTAAAACACATACGGACATCTGAATGGAGCCTTACAGTGGGGTGATCAATGACAGGGGGTGATCAGGGAGTGTATATGGGTGATCACCCGCCTGTCATTGATTCCCCCCTGTAAGGCTCCATTCAGACGTCCGTATGTGTTTTGCGGATCCGATCCATGTATCCGTGGATCCGTAAAAATCATACTGATGTCTGAATGGAGCCTTACAGGGGGGTGATCAATGACGGAGGTGATCAGGGAGTCTATATTGGTGATCACTCCTCTGTCATTGATCACCCCCCTGTAAGGCTCCATTCAGACGTCCGCATGTGTTTTGCGGATCCGATCCATGTATCAGTGGATCCGTAAAAATCATACGGACGTCTGAATGGAGCCTTACAGGGGGGTGATCAATGACAGGGGGGTGATCAATGACAGGGGGGTGATCAATGACAGGGGGGTGATCAATGACAGGGAAGTGATCAGGAAATCTATATGCGTGATCACCCCCTTGTCATTGATCACCCCCCTGTAAGGCTCCATTCAGACGTCCGTATGTGTTTTGCGGATCCGATCCATGTATCCGTGGATCCGTAAAAATCATACGGACCTCTGAATGGAGCCTTACAGGGGGGTGATCAATGACAGGGGGGTGATCAGGGAGTCTATATGGGCTGATCAGTGGTTTATAAAGGGTTAATAAGTGACAGGGGGGGGGGTGTAGTGTAGTGTAGTGGTGTTTGGTGCTACTTTACTGACCTATCTGAGTCCTCTGGTGGTCGATCCTAACAAAAGGGACCACCAGAGGACCAGGTAGCAGGTATATTAGACGCTGTTATCAAAACAGTGTCTAATATACCTGTTAGGGGTTAAAAAAATCACATCTCCAGCCTGCCAGCGAGCGATCGCCGCTGGCAGGCTGGAGATCCATTCGCTTACCCTCCGTTCCTGTGAGCGCGCGCGTCTGCGTGCGCGCGTTCACAGGAAATCTCGGCTCACGCGAGATGACGCCAATTGGCGTTAGCGTAGCCTGGGAGAGCCGCCGCAATGACGCCTTTCGGCGTTAGCGCGGCGCCAAGTGGTTAAAGCACGCTATTCCAAACAATTTAGGAATATTAGGTGATTTATGCCCTTTATGGATTAAAACCCGTCTCTGCGTCAACTACGTAATTTTCCATGGGAGTTTTGCCATGGATCCCCCTCCGGCATGCCACAATCCAGGTGTTACAACTTTTCCATAGTGAAACAACTTTTCCCTATTGTGTCCAGAAAGAGTCCCTGTGGGTTTAAAAATTTGCCTGCCTATTGAAGTCAATGGCGGTTCGCCGGGTTTGCGTACATTTACGAAAATTTGCATTCGCTGTTCGTGAATGGAAAATTTTATGTTCGTGACATCTCTAACTGTGACATCACTATGTTTATTGTTACTGTACTGTGACATCACTATGTGTATTATTACTGTACTGTGACATCAATGTGTTTATTATTACTGTACTGACATCATTGTTTATTTTCTCTGTACTGTGACATCACTGTGTTTATTATCTCTGTACTGTGACATCAATGTGTTTATTTCTACTGTACAATGACATCACTGTGTTTATTACTGTACTGTGACATGACTGTGTTTTTATTACTTTACTGTGACATCACTATGTTTATTATCTCTGTACTGTGACATTAATGTGTTTAATATCACTGTACTGTGACATCACTGTGTTTATTATTATTGTACTATTACATCATTATGTTTATTCTCCTTAGTAGTTGATATTGTTAAAATAATGGTGCACATTACTCTCTCTCTTTCTCTATTACATTTGTGGCATAACCTCTTTAAGAAGTGATATTTTGCTATATAAGTAATTATCATGCATACTGTCACATATAAGAGTCACATATATTAATATATATGTTTTGTATCAAGCAGATAATACAATGTTTTTTATTACATTTGTGGGAGGTCGAGGGGGAGTGAGTGCCAAGAAAGTTGCATGTACTGTGTGTGCATTCTGTGAGATTGTCAATGGAAGGATAGAGAATACACCAAATCTGCTCATTCACCTTGAGATTTTGAGGTTAATCCATCAAGTGCTCCATTTTATGGCTGGGCTATTTGAACCTGACAAAATTTCACAGAGGGACATAACAAAGTATCCAGATAGCCAGCTTTTCTGGAGCAAAGAAAGATGGCAGTGAAGGTTAAAATACTGTAGCCTTTACTTTCCCTTGACAAATAATAAGGCTAAGAGCTTGCAGCATATGAAGAATGTTTCTTTGTTCATCGTATTACTTCTTATACTTCTGCTTGTCCATGAATTATTTCCCTACTCAATAGAAATACAGTAACTGATTTCTTTCATGGTAATCTTTTATCAACACTGATTTTAGGAAATAGTTGTGACGTACAAGGAAGCAAAGCAACGGATAAATTTATAGGGATCCAGTTTGCTAGCAAAACAGCAAAAAAAATATACTGCATATAAAAAGCAGAAAAATAAGGCTGAGGCTTTCCCTGTAACATTACTTTATGCATTATTCCTATGCTATGACATCACTTCATTATCCCAATACTGGGACATCATAACTCCTGCAATTGACATCGTTATATATGTCTTCTTTCTGATATGAAATGTCACTATTTTGTGTGTTATTCCTGTCCCACAATATCAGTGTGCTTATTATCCCTGCATTGTGAAATCACTGTGTTTATTATCCCTACACTGTGACATCACTGTATTTATTATCCTTGTACTATGACATCACTACATATATTATCCCTGCACTATGACATCACTATGTTTTCTATCCCAGTACCGTTACACTACTCACAAAAAGTTAGGGATATTTGGCTTTTGGCTGAAATTTATGGAAAACGTAAAAAGTTTAAACTACAGTGATATTATATCATGAAAGTAGGGCATTTAAATAGAAGCAGCAATGGTGATTTCCTCAGCTCGAGCAATTTATTGAAACAAAAACAACAGTGGTGGGTATACACCCACTAATGTCAATGTCTCAAAAACTTGTCATGTGGTCTTGAACATCAATTACAGCTTGACAACAAAGTCTCATACTATTCACAAGTCAACTTATTGTCTGCTGAGGCATGGCCTCCCACTGTTCTTGAAGGGCGGCCCTCAGGTCATTGAGGTTCTGGGGTATAGAGTTACAAGCCTCTACACAGCCATTCAGCTGATCTCATAGGTTTTCAGTGGGATTCAGGTCTGGAGAAAGTGCAGGCCACTCCATTTGAGGTACCCCCGTCTCCAGCAGCCGTTTCCTAATGAAGCAACCTCGATGAGCTGGCGCATTGTCGTCCATGGAGAAGAAATTAGGCTTGTGTTGTTCATGCAGAGGCACAAAGACTGGATTAATGATGTTATTCAAGTAGTATGGGCTTGTCACTGTACCATTCACAAAGTGTAGGGAAGTTCTGTATTGACTAGACACACCTGCCCACACTGTAACTCCACCACCAAGTGCAAACAGTAGCTGATGCATAGTACTCTCCTTGATGTCTCCAACATCGTTGGTGGCCATCATTTCTGCTCAGCATGAATCAACTTTCATCAGTGAACAGCACTGAGTCCCACTGATCCCTTGTCCAGCTTAGAGGCTCCTTGGCTCATGCAAGACAAAGACACCTGTGGTCAGGTACCCTTGCAGATCGTCTAGCACGCAGACCACGCTGATGTAAATGGTTTTGAATGGTCTGATGTGACACTCTCACCTCCCTTAAATATTCCAGGAATTGTGTTGCATTTATCATCCAGTTCCGCAGGGCATTGTTCACAAGGAAGCCATCATCATTCTGGGATGTGGCAAAAGACGTCCACTTCTATGCCTTTCTGTGACTCTTCTAGTCTCTCTGTATCTCTGTTACAACCTGCTGCTGATGACCCAGTTGAGGTCCCAATTAGCTGCTATGAGGGAATCAATACAGTGTGTACAACACTGACAACTGTGACATGCACGGGGACATGCCTGGATCATTATCCTAAGCTGTAGACTGTTGAGGACAGTGATTGGCTGCAGTGGTCTTGTGCCATATTCCGGCATTACACAGCTACGGTTTGAAAAAAAACAGTGGCAGGAATACTAATCCAAGCCCACAGGGAACAGCACTGGAGAAACGGTTATGTTATTATGCCATATACAGTCAAAATGCTCTGATATCAGTTACATGCCATTACCTGATAAACCTATTGCAGCCTCCACTAGATGGAGCTCTAGTGTGTATGAATTTATACACTTACTTTTGTTAAAAAAATCTGTCAGCCTTGAGCTCCTTTATTGGTGGTTGAAGGAAAATGCTGTGAAGCTATATAAAAAAAGGAGAAGTTTAGTACCGAGCCTCCTCTCACTTTTGTCCCCGTAGCGGTGGCCTAGTCTGTAACATGGTGAGTACATCACTGGCTATCATACGGTATTGTACTAAACAATGAAAACTATTCTTACATAGTGTTTCTATGGGCACAGTTGATAATGTACCTGCTTTATGTATTATAGGATGCATTCTTCCTATGCTGGCCCTAGTTAGACTTACTCCTCAACCTTTCATCGTTCTTCACTTTATATATTTGTTGCTTTAGATTCATCCAGTTCTTTATATATTGCCGATACCAAACTATTACATCACTCCGATTGATTGCAACAATCAACAATGTAATATATTCGCAATAAATTTGTGAATCGCAATTAGAATGTTCAACACTATTCGCACTATTATAAATATATAGCTATTATGCACACTATTATAAATATATAGCACTATATTCTAAATATTAGAAAATTCTCAAAGTGGCGATATTCGCAATTCAAATTTGCAATTCGAATATTCGCGTTCAACACTAATGTTGGCCCTGCCTAATTATGTTGCCATGCTTTCTGTCAATTTATACCTGCCTGCAATATGGGGCCACTTTTACCTTTTTTTCCAGGGCTATTTTTAATTCCCAATCTGCCCCTGACTTAAAGATAGCTCTATCTAATGTTACTGCAATGCAAAATGCAATCTCTACATCCCGTATGGCTCTGTTATTTCATATACTACATCCAAAAATTGGAAACAAAGTCTAGTCTATAATAACTTTGGCAAAGGCACTTCAAATAACAAAAGGGCTGCTTCTGCCTATGTGATGACTGGACACAATGCAAGTACAGTCATTCATTTTCTGGATGCACAAAGACAACTATATTATAGATGACAGTTTTCTATATCAATATTGCAAAAATAAAGTCTCAAGTTAATGGTGCTTTTTCTACCTGTTTTATTGATTTTATATACATGTGTACAATTCCTCGCTATTGCTCTTGACTTATCTCCCCCATGAGGAAAGTACATTAATTCTTCTAAAACCATTACTAGTAAAAGAACTAGATTTCTAATGACAAAATCTATACAGAGTGACAGTCCCAATAAAATAAGAGAATTTCAAAAACAGACATGCTGGACTATATCCATGATCATATTGATTATTATTTAATCTATTCCCATACCCCTTATTACAAGACTGTGGGTGATATTTCCCTCAGGAAAATACACTAAATAGGAATCTTTTGAAAATATATTTCAATTTATAACTTAAAGGGTACAGTATATGTCAGGAGCTTACCCAGTCAAATCACTGGGTAAGGGCTAAACTGGGAGGGTTGTTTGGCGACCAATAAGTCCTGCCTAGTAGACTTGTCAATGTGGCTGAAAGCCAAGCAAATCAGGTGGGGATTTAAGATTGATGAGTAATAATTTACTTGCCTGTGATTTTGTTGTATCCTGGCTCTATACTGTGCAAAGTCATATTGCTATATTTTGATCCTCCTGGTATACTGACTTCTGGCTTGTTTCTGGATTTAACCTGTGTCTGCTATCCCTGCTTATATTGACACTCTCGATGAACGGACTATGGGCTTGTTTCTGGGTTAATCCTGTGTCTGCAGTTCCTGATTATATTGATTCTCCTAGTAAATTGACCTTGGTTCCATTCTGAATTAACTCCAGTGTCTCATTTGCACATAGCTGTTTCAAGGTGATTGCACTTCATCAATGCAGACTAGGGAGACCTGGCTTAAAGGCAATCTGTCACCTGTACTATGCTGACCTCACTGCAACGCTTTCTGGCCCAGTCATGGTCAGGATAGGTTGGGACCTTCAAGTCTCATTGAACTTCCCTATCAGCATTGGCGCACTCAGCCCAGGAATGACAGACCAATTAAATAATCAGGTCTATCACTAAACTGTGCTCCCCTCAGTGAGGACAACATAGTACAGGTGACAGGTTCCCTTCAACTGGGTGAGAGGCCTTTGTCCGGAGCCAGGAGCTACTATTTCTCAAAGACATAAGGAGTCTTATAGGACATGCAATGCTGCTCTGGGAATAATGTATGCATATTAGGTCTGTTTTCCAAAAATGTGGATCTTCAACATGACCATTCCTAAAGAAGATATCTTAAAGATAAAAAAAATTGAGAGCTGGAAAGAAAACAACAACAAAAAAAAATATTTATTCCCTAGAAATTCACATTACATCAGACATTTCCTGTAAATCTTAAAAAATAAAATAAAAAAATGACAATGATTCACACCAATAATAAACTCACATGGCATAAGTAGAACTGAAGGAAATTACCCTCTTATGCTTCTGAAGCCAGTAAAGAACTTTGCTCGATCATGATTCGCCGAACATGCGAACATATGACGATGTTTTCATGCGCCATATTCTTTTGCATTAAGCTGACATTTTACCCATGACACGTCCATCAGGTGGGACAGGACTGCCAATCGAGACGTTTCAGCACATGGACACACCCCCACCCTATAACAGAACCCGGTCTGGCAGCCATTTTACATTCTGTGTTTTGCCAGTGTAGGGAGAGGTTGTTTTGTGGAGCAGGGGCAGACTGTTAGGGACACCAAACACTAGCTAATAGGGCCACAAAAGTCCTTTAAGGGCTGGTATAGGTGTGCTGTCGATAGGTGTAATATAATAAGGGGTGGGATATACTTATAATATACTTTCTAACATAGAAAGTATATTATAGTGCATTTGTATTATGCAACAGTTGTGTACGGTTCTGCTGCGATACCGCAGCTATATAGAGGGACAAACGCTATTGGAATAACTAAATTCAACTGGTGTGATATACCTGTTGCTCCAAAAAAACTGATTGAGGGGTGCGATATACCTGCTTCCACAAAATATTGATTAAGGGGTTTTATATACCTGCTTCCACAAAATACTGATTAAGGGGTTTAATATACCTGTCTCTACAAAATACCGATTGAGGGGTGCAATATACCTGCTTCCACAAAATACTGATTAAGGGGTACGATATACATACTTCCACAAAATACAGATTGAGGGGTGCAATATACATGCTTTTACAAAATACTGATTGAGGGATGTGATATACCTGCTTCCACAAAATATTAATTAAAGAGTTTGAAATACCTGCTTTCATAAAATATTGATAGAGGGGTGCGATATACCTGCTTTCACCAAATATTGATTCAGGTCCTATATATACCTGCTTCCATAAAATTCTGATTGAGGGGTGTGATATACTTGCTTCCAATAAATATTGAGGCTTGCGATACACCGGCTTCCACAAAATACTAATTGAGGGATGCAATATACCTGCCTCCACCAAATATTGATTGAGGCCTGCAATACACCGGCTTCCACAAAATACTGATTGAGGGGTGCGATATACCTGCTTCCACCATATATTGATTATGGGGTTCTATATACATGTTTCCACAAAACACTGATTCAGGGGTGCAATATACCTGCTTCTACAAAATATTGATTAAGCGGTGTGATATACCTGCTTCAAAAAATACTGATTGAGGGGTGCAATATACTTGCTTCCACAAAATACTTATTAAGGGGTTTGATATACGTGCTTCCACAAAATACAAATTGATGGGTATGATATACGTGCTTCTTCAAAATACTGATTGAAGGGTGTGATATACCTGTATTCACAAAAAACTGATTGAGGGGTTTGATATACCTGCTTCCACAAAATAAAGATTGAGGGGTGCGATATACCTGCTTTCAGCAAATATTGATTGAGACCTCTGATAAACCGGCTTTTGCAAAATACTGATTGAGGTGTGCAATATACCTGCATCCAACAAATATTGATTCAGGCCTGCTATACACCCGCTTCCACAAAATAAAGATTGAGGGGTGCGATATACCTGCTTCCACCAAATATTGATTCAGGCCTGCGATACACCGGCTGTCGGGATTCAAACCCGTGACCAGCCACATCCCAGGCGGTAGCACTGCTTACTAGGCTACCGTTCTCTCAGGACATTCCTCCCTGAAGCCTATTATTTAACCTCAGTCTTGCCAAGCCTTGCTCATCACCCTTGATTCCCCACACCTGGTACTTCCCTATATAAGTTCAGCCCCTTGCACTCCAAGCTTGCTGATTATTGAGCTCCTGAGCCTTGATCAAGTGTCTCCTTACCTGCTGCTCTTGCTACTATTGTAAGTCCACTGCTGACTAGGAATTGACTACCTACTACTCTTCTGCTTGTCCCTACCTATTGAACTGCTACCACCGTTGCCCATCCGGATTGTCTGACCACGCTTACTGCCGCCTGCCCTGACCCACCGCCTGCCAACCGACTACGCCTCTGCCAGACTTCCTGCACCTACTACCTGCCTGCGGTCCTTCCCACTGGGCTCCACTCCTACATCCAGCCAGCTGTCCTCTGACTCAGGTGAGCCCGTAGGATTGTTAAACCAGCTTCCACAAAATACTGATTGAGGGGTGTGATATAGCTGCTTCCAACAAATATTGATTCAGAGTTCTATATAGCTGTTTCAATAAAACACTGATTGAGGGCTTGATATACCTGCTTCCACAAAATAAAGATTGAGAGGTGTGATACATCTGCTTCCACAAAATATTAATTAAGGGGTTTGATATACATGCTTTCATAAAATATTGATTGAGGGGTGAGATATATCTACTTTCACCAAATATTGATTCAGGTCTTCTATATACCTGCTTCCACGAAATACTGCCTGAGGAGTGCGATATATCTGCTATCACAAAATACTGATTAAGGGGTGCGATATACCTGCTTCCACAAAATAAAGATTGAATGGTGCGATATTCCTGCTTCAACCAAAAATTTATTTAGGTGTTCTATATACCTGTTTTTACAAAATACTGACTAAGGTGTGCAATATACCTGCTTCCACAAAATACTGATTAAGGGGCTTGATATACATGATTCCACAAAATACAGATTGAGGGGTGTGTTATACCTGCTTCAAGCCAATATTGAATAAGGCCTGCGATACACCGGCTTCCGCAAAATATTGATTAAGGGGTTTTATATACCTACTTCCACAAAATACAGATTGAGGGGTGCGATATTCCTGCTTCCGCAAAATATTGATTCAGGTGTCCAATGTACCTGTTCCACAAAATACTGATTGGAGGGTGCAAAAATTGTACTTCTAAAAAATACTGATTAAGGGATTCTATATACCTGCTTCTACAAAACAACGACCTACAATAAGCGACACCAAAAGGTACAGATGCAAAAAAAATATATTCTTTATTAAATAACATGATTACATACATAAAAGACGTTATATTACAAAGAAGTAGCAGCAGGAAAACAACACCATCCTAGTGGTACACTACACTGAAAATAATAACATAATAATTGTCTCTCTAACATATGGCAGAATCTCCTATATTAAGTGCAATCAATATTTCTCTGTGGGACATGAGAGTCACTACCGGAGATAGTGACAGCAGTCAGACCTGCAGATGTAACGAAAACATGTACAGTAAGTACCGAACTTTAGGATTTTTGGACCCCGAACCCAAACATTTCAGTAAAAGTTCGGGTTTGGTGTTCGGCACTTTCTCTGCGCCTTTTAAAAGGCTGCAGAGCAGCCAATCATCAAGCGTCTGACATTAGAAGCCATCACAGCCATGCCTACTAATGGCATGGCTGTGATTGGCCAGAGCAGCATGTGACCCAGGCTATATATAAGCATGAGTCACATAGCACTGCACGTCACTCTGCTGTTACAAGTGTAGGGAGAGGATGGTGCTGGACTGGTGATTTCAGGGAGAGAATAGCCGAGAATCTAACTCAGCGATCTACATAGAAATTGTTGTGTGGGTGCAGGGCACAATCTTTTTACCCTGCCCTGAGCCCATTGACCAAAAGATTTTTTTTTTTTAATTTGTCAGTTAGGTGGGCTGGCGGCCATTTTATGCAAGCTCAGTGCACTAGCACTGCATCTGAGCTTTTGGGACATTGAAAATCAATTTTTTGGGGGGCAATATACAACATCTGGATTAGTCAGTGTGCAATTTAAGCTAGAAATACAGCCATCATTTTCTGGTGTTTCAAAAACACACTTTTTTGGCCAAAAAACAGTATTTTAGTAGTTTACTGATTTCAGGTGACTACCTCTTGAAGCTCATCAAGAGAATGCCAAGAGTGTGCAAAGAAGTAATCAAAGCAAAAGGTGGCTACTTTGAAGAACCTAGAATATGACATATTTTCAGTTGTTTCACACTTTTTTGTTATGTATATAATTCCACATGTGTTAATTCATAGTTTTGATGCCTTCAGTGTGAATCTACAATTTTCATAGTCATGAAAATAAAGAAAACTCTTTGAATGAGAAGGTGTGTCCAAACTTTTGGTCTGTACTGTACATTTTCGGGTAAAATTCACAGATTTTGGTGTGTATAATACCACTGCTATACCTGGTAGACTGATAAAGATTTAAAAAAAAAAATTGTCAGTTACATTTTCTGGTGAAATTAACCAATTTTTGGGTGTATAGTACAGTCCTGATCAAAAGTTTAAGACCACTTGAAAAATGGCAAAAAATCATATTTAGCATGGCTGGATCTTAACAAGGCTCCAAGTAGAGCTTCAACATGCAACAAGAAGAAATGGGAGTGAGACAAAACAATTTTGGAGCAATTTATTGAAAACAACGAATAAACTAAAACAGGCTGTTTTTCAGCTGATCAAAAGTTTAGGTCCATACCTCCAAAAAAAAACTAACCCCCCCCCCCCCCCAAAAAAAAACAGAAATCCAACTTCCAAACATGAACTCTCCAAACATGAACTCAGTAATGAGTAGCTCCGCCGTTATTGTTTATCACTTCAAAAATTTGTTTCGGCATGCTTGTTGCAAGCGTTTCCATGAGGTGAGTGGGAACATTTCTCCAAGTGATGAAGACGGCCGCATGAAGGCCATCTACTGTCTGGAACTGTTGTCCATTTTGTAAACTTCCCTTGCCATCCATCCCCAAAGGTTCTCAATTGGATTTAGATCAGGGGAACACGCACCGGGGCCAAATGAGTGATGTTATTCTCCTGGAAGAAGTCCCTTGTCCTGCGGGCATTGTGTACTGTAGCGTTGTCCTGTTGAAAAACCCAGTCATTACCACACAGACGAGGGCCCTCAATCATGAGGAATGCAACATCTGGACATAGCCAGCGGCCGTTTGGCGCCCCTGCACTTCCTGAAGCTCCATTGTTCCACTGAAGGAAAAAGCACCCCAGACCATTATGGCGCCCCCTCCACTGTGGCGCGTAGAAAACATCTCAGGTGGGATCTGCTTGTCATGCCAGTAACGTTGGAAGCCATCAGGAGCATCAAGGTAAAAAACATTCTCATCGGAGAATAAAACTTTCTTCCACCTTTGAATGTCCCATGTTTGGTGCTCTCTGGCAAAGTCCAAAAGAGCAGTTCTGTGGCCTTCAAGGAGACAAGGTCTTTGAAGACGTTTTTGTTTTTGAAGCCCTTCAGTCTCAGATGCCGTCTGATGGTTATGGGACTGCAGTCAGCACCAGTAAGGGCCTTAATTTTGGTCAAGGATTGTCCAGTGTCTTGACGGACAGCCAATTGGATCCTCAGGCTCAGTGCTGATGACATTTTTTGGGGTCTTCCACTTGACCTTTTTGTTCCATAACCCTCAGGATCATTTAAAAATTTAAGAAATTCCAAATGACTGTCTTACTGCGTCCCACCTCAGCAGCGATGGTTCGCTGCTAGAGACCCTGCTTATGCAGTTCAACAACCCGACCACTTTCAAAAAGGGAGTTTTTTGCCTTTGCCATCACAACGTGTGACTACCTGACAGACAATGACAATGAATCCACATCTTTGCACACATTTGGCCTTTTAAAGGCATGTGGTCCTAAACTTTTGATCAGCTGAAAAACAGCCTGTTTCAGTTTATTCGTTGTTTTCATTAAATTAAATGCTCAAAAAAATGTTTTGTCTTACTTCCATTTCTTCTTGCATGTTGAAGCTCTACTTTGAGCCTTATTAAGATCCAGCCATGCTAAATATGATGTTTTGCCATTTTTCAAGTGGTTTTATACCTAATAGGGCGGTTAAAAAATAAATAATATGTAATTTACATTTGCAGGTGAAATTAACCAGTTTTTGGGTGTATAGTAACATTGCTATACCTAGTAGGCCGGTTAAAAAAAAATAAAAAATTAGTCATTTACATTCACTCCACCTTCCACCGTGCGGTTGCCTCGTTCATCTGGCACAAGGAATGCTTCCGTGGCCCAAATGTTAGAGCGTAAAAAGTTGATGATGCTGGATAGCCCTCTTGCCCAATGGCTGACCTCTGGCTTGTCGGAACTTGTAGCCCGCCAACTAGTGCCATATAAACTGGTGGACTCGGAGGCCTTTAGAAAATTTGTGGCCATTGGCACACCGCAATGGAAGGTCCCCAGAAGTAAGTATTTCTCCCAGAAGGGCATCCCAGACAACAGTGCCAATATGCTGAGCACGCTGAAACGGGGCAAAATGACACGTGGCACATGTCCTGTACTTAGTCGTGCAGCGATTTGTTGCCAAATACCCTGGGGTCCAGGATGTCTTGCAGTAGGCCAGGAAAATCTCTAGCCATTTAAGAAGATCTTACATGGCATGGCTCCCTTGCTGATGTTTACCACCTGCCCGTCAGACGTCTAATTTGTGACAGCCCAACGCGCTGGAACTCCACCTTGTATATGCTTGATAGGTTGCTCCAGCAGCAACGTGCCGTTAATGACTACCTGTACGAACTCTGCGGCAGGTCAGGTTCTGGGAAGATTGGTTTCTTTTCTCCGCGCCAGAGGCTGCTCATGTGCGATGCATGTAGACTTGTGCGGCCATTTGATAAGATCACCAAACTGGTAAGTCGCAGCCAGGGCACCATCAGTGACATCGTACCTTACGCCTTCTTTCTGGACCGTGCCTTGTGTCATTGATCAAGCCGTCGAGGAGCAGGAGCTGGAAGAAGAGAAATTCGCAATGCTGAATGAATTCCCAGGGGGGGCTACTCCATCTTAGACAAGTCAGGAGGAGTCTGAAGAGGAGTCAGAGTAGGATGGTTGCTGGGGGGGAGGAGGAGGAGCAAGAAGAGCAGACTTTGAGAAGGACTTTAAACTTTTCGGGAATCCCTGGTGGTGTACGTGGCTGGGGGTAGACCGAGGACGACATTCTCCTGGGCGATGAGCAGGAGCCAGTGCGCTGCCCCGCTTCTAATTTTGTGAAAATGGGGGGCCTTCATTCTCCAGTGTTTGAAGAGAGACCCATGTATAAAAAGAACAAAGAGCAAGGACCATTACAAGGTGGCAACGTACTTAGACCCCCGGTACAAACACAAAATGGCGGACATGTCATCAGCATCACAGAGGTCTGTGAGAATGCAGCATTTCCAGGCCTTGCTGCAAGAGATGCTGCATTCTGCTGTTGCAGGCGCTGGCAGAGGAATTTCCACCCACAGCGAAACAGGTGCGTGTACCAAGAAGAGGGCGGTTTGAAGATGTGTTGGATACTTTGGATATGAGATCATTCTTGCAGCCAAATTATCGAGCGCTGCCTTCCGGATTCAGCCTCAGGGAATGCCTAGACCGAAAGGTGTCCAACTACATTGGATTAACGGCTGATGTGGACGCTCTGGGAAGCGAGGAACCCCTTGACTACTGGGTGTACAAGCTTGACCTGTGGCCAGAGCTGGCACAATTTGCCATGGAACTCTTGGCTTGCCCTTCGTCGAGTGCCCTGTCCGAAAGGACAATCGGCGCAGCCAGGAGGATCATGACCGATAAGCGCACTCGCCTAGCTCACAACAATGTGGACTACCTCACATTTCTAAAAATGAATGAGGCATGGATCTCGGAGGAATTTAACACCTGTGACAAGTGTAATTGAATTTCCTCAGGCCATCCCACACATATCCGCCACCACACAGAACAAAGAATGGTCCTTGTCTTATGTATATATAGCGGCATAAAAGACCTTTTCTGTCAGATGAATGCCACATTTTTGGGGCCTCTACTCCCGTGGCCTACAGTAAATTTTTTATCCAGTGACAGTCTAATATACCACCAGCCACATAATCACTTCTCTTCTGTCAGGTGAATGCATAATTTTTGGGGCCGGTACTCCACTGGCCTACATTAAAATTATTATTCAGTGAATGCCTAATGTACCTCCTGCCACATAATCACTTCTCTTCTGTCAGGTGAATGCCTAATTTTGGGGCCCGTACTCCCGTGACTTAAAATAAAAACTTTCTAGGCTCCAGCAGGACACTTTTTTTGAGTTTTCTTTTAAGATGCATAAAAATGGCCCCTGATTAAAATACATATTTTTTGTGGGAATTTTTGCCATTGAACCCCATCTGGTATGTCACTGTTCATTTTGTGGGACTATTTGTGCACTTCTAGTAAGTATTTGGTGGCTGCAAATATGACCTGAAGGTTTTTCAGGTTCGCCTTCGGGGCGTCGCTAATCACTAATCTTGACACCATTCTTCGCATGACTTTCTTAATAGCCCATATGCATTGTGCTGGGTGCATTATTAATGAGAGGGATTACAAGAAGGATTAGGGATCATCTTTGCAGCTTGTTAATATATTATAGGATAATTCATTTCATTAGGGTGCAGTGATATATTGTAAGATTGCAGAAAATGCTCTCAATAGTGGTGCAAGCGAGTGGGAATTGGTTAAAATGATTTGCTCTTTACTAGGTACTAAAATTACTTCTCAGAACAAAGCAGATATGAGCCGCTGGGCTAATTATATTGCATTTTACAAATGGTTACTAATAACTTTATTTTACAAATAGTAATATTGTGTAAAATGTACATGGAAGCAAAGAGCTAGAAAATGTTACTAGATATAAGACTTAGGGCTCATTCAGATGGCCGTATGACTGAGTCTGCATCTATTCCGCGATTTTAAGTTACGCGGACGGACCCGTTAATTTCAATGGGGCTGCAAAAGATGCGGACAGCACACCGTGTGCTGTTCACATTTGTGGTTACATAGATAGATAGAACTTTGTGTCTTCCTTTTAGTGATGGTTTATTCACCAAGGAAAAGTCTTTTTCAAGCAATAAGGATTGTATGTGTGGCCCGAGGAAGCGCAAAGCCGTGTGAAATGGCCGTCGCCACTATCATGTTTGAGAAACTGACATCTAACCCCTATGAGCTCTGCTGAATGTTGTCCCGGATGAAATTTTCTTCACAATGGACAAAAACAAAGTTTTAGATTATAGAAAAACTGACTTCTCTAAAAGTAGTTCAAGTAAATAGGCCACAGCACTCTTTTCAATAAAAAGCAAGTGTGGGTGCACGTCCGGGTCGTGTTCTGTAGCTTCACCTCAAGAACTGTAAGTATCACACAAATATTTAGACAGCACTCCTTAAGTTATGATGGTTAATGGTTTTATTTCACTTCATATTATTTCAGCTGGAGTAAGTGGTATATCAGTTGCAACGTTTCGGGCTAACAATCGCCCTTCATCAGGCACTCTGAGGATCACAGTGTGCTTACAGTTTTAGATTGTAGAAAAACAGACTTTTCTAAAATTAGGGACTCGTATACCACTAATCTATCAGATTGGAACAGTTTCAATGGAGTCCAGGAGAAATGGGACTACTTAAAAGTGGCACTATTGAAGGCAACAGATAATTGCATGAGGCTTGTCAGTAAAAGCAAAAAAAGGAAGAGACCACTGTGGTACTCAACAGAAGTGGCCAAAATAATTTAAAACAAAAAGCATTTAGTAATTAAAAAAAAAAAAAAAACGAGGATGATAGGCAAATTTATAAGAATAGGCAGAGAGAGGCCAAACAAGTTATAAAAGCTTCTAAAGCACAGGCAGAAGAAAAAATTAACTCAGTCAGTGAAAAAAGGTGATAAAACATTCTTCAGATACATAAATGAAAATAGGAAACTAAAACGAGGAATTACCAAATTAAAAACAAAAGAAGGAAGGTATATGGAAGAAGATAAAGTAATAGCTGACTGCCTCAATGAATACTTCTGTTCAGTTTTTACAAAGGAAAATGAAGGAATAGGACCTCAGTTAGGAAGGAAGACTAATTAATCTTTTGATGCATGTGTCTTTACAGAGGAAGAGGTTCTAAGTCAGCTGTCTAAAAGTAATACAAATAAGTCACAGGGGCCTGATGGGATACACCCAAAGCTATTAAAAGAGCTTAGCAGTGAACTAGCAAATCCATTAACAGATTTATTTAACCAATCACTGGCAACAGGAGTCATCTCAGAAGATTGGAAATTAGCAAATGTTGTGCCAATTCACAAGAAATGTAGTAGAGAGGAATCGGGCAACTATAGGCCAGTAAGCCTGACATCAATAGTGGGGAAATTAATGGAAACCATACTTAAGGAGAGGACTGTGGAACATCTAAAATCCCATGGATTGAAAGATGAAAAACAGCATGGGTTTACTTCAGGGAGATCATGTCAAACTAATCTTTATTGATTTTTTTATTTTTTTATTGGGTGACTAAAATAATGGCAGAGGTGCCGTAGACATCGCTTATCTAGACTTTAGTAAGGGTTTTGATACTGTCCCACATAGAAGGCTTATAAATAAATTTCAGTCTTTGTGCTTGGACTCCCATATTGTTGAATGGATTAGACAGTGGCTGAGAGACAGACAACAGAGGGTTGTAGTCAATGGAGTATATTCAGACCATGGTCTTGTTACCAGTGGGGTACCTCAAGGATCTGTTCTGGGACCCATATTGTTTAATATCTTTATCAGCGAAATTGCAGAAGGCCTCGATGGTAAGGTGTGTCTTTTTGCTGATGACACAAAGATTTGTAACAGGGTTGATGTTCCTGGAGGGATACACCAAATGGAAAAGGATTTAGGAAAACTAGAGGAATGGTCAAAAATCTGGCAACTAAAATTTAATGTTGATAAGTGCAAGATAATGCACCTCCCCCGTAAAAACCCAAGAGCAGAATATAAAATCAGTGATACAGTACTAACCTCAGTATCTGAGGAAAGGGATTTAGTGGTCATTATTTCAGAAGACTTAAAGGTAGGCAGACAATGTCACAGAGCAGCAGGAAATGGTAGCGGAATGCTTGAGTGTATAGGGAGAGGAATTGCCAGTAGAAAGAGGGAGGTGCTCATGCCGCTCTACAGAGCACTAGTGAGACCTCATTTGGAGTATTGTGCTCAGTACTGGAGACCATATCTCCAGAAGGATATTGATACTTTGGAGAGAGTTCAGAGAAGAGCTACTAAACTAGTACATGGATTGCAGGATAAAACTTACCAGGAAAGATTAAAGGACCTTAACATGTATAGCTTGGAAGAAAGACGAGGCAGAGGGGATATGATAGAAACCTTTAAATATATAAAAGGAATCGACAAGGTAGAAGAGAATATTTAAAAGAAGAAAAACTGCTACAAGAGGGCATAGTTTTAAATTAGAGGGGCAATGGTTTAAAAGTAATATTACTATATTATTATTACTAGTATTACTTTACTGAGAGAGTAGTGGATGCATGGAATAGCCTTCCTGCAGAAGTGGTAGCTGCAAATACAGTGAAGGAGTTTAAGCATGCATGGGATAGGCATAAGGCCATCCTTCATATAAGATAGGGCCAGGGGCTATCCATAGTATTTAGTATATTGGGCAGACTAGATGGTCAAATGGTTCTTATCTGCCGACACATCCTATGTTTCTATGGACTATATTTATTGCTGTTGGGCTTGCGCATCGCTACATTGTATTGGAGACATAGACGTGTGGTGATCGCCAGTTGGTTTGCAGTGGAGACTGTTTAGTGTGTAGCAACTGTGCCACCTCCTCTTTTTCTTTTGTTGTTTTTAGACATGATAATGCAGGTTTCAGTTGCATTTGCAGTGCTGCAGTTTTTTTTTTGTTAACAATACTTGTGGGAGGCCTTCAGGCTTGCACTGCCATCTATTGGATTATCTCTTAACCCTTTCAGGACCAGGCCATTTTCCACTTTTTTGTTTTTTTACTCCCAGCTTTTCCAGAGCGGTAACTTTTTTGATTTCCCATTTACATAGCCATATGAGGGCTAGTTTTGTTTTATTTTCTAATGGTATAATTTATGGTTGCATACAATGTAGTGGAAAGTAGGAAAAACATTTCAAATAGGGTGAAATTATAAAAAAAAAAAAACAATTCCACCACAGTTTTATGAGTTTTGTTTTTACGTTTCCTATGCGGTAAAGCTGACTCGTTCCTTTCATTCTCTGGGGCAGTACAATTATACCACATATGTATAGTTTTTCTTGTGTTTTAGCACTGAAAAAAATTACATTTTTGAAAAAACATTTTTTTTTCTTTGAATCAGCATATTTAGACCCCTATAACTTTTTTCTGTGAGACAGGGTATCCATAGGAACCTATGTGCAGCAGGCTCAGATCCTTCAGGAGGACTGAGGCTGCCAAACACAGCATCCAACTCCCCTGATCCCCGCTAGGGGAAGCCGACGCATGGGCAGTAGTACTCGCTCCCGTTTTTTGGGCTCCGAGATGCAGTGGTCACAATATTTAAATACCTGATCACCGAATTACAGTGGATATAAAAAGTCTACACACCCCTGTTAAAATGTCAGGTTTCTGTGCTGTAAAAAAATGAGACAAAGATAAATCATTTCAGAACTTTTTCGACCTTTAATGTGACCTATAAACTGCACCACTCAATTGTAAAACAAACTGAAATCTTTTAGGTGGAGGGAAGAAAACAAAAAAAACTAATGTGGTTGCATAAGTGTGCACACCCTCTTATAACTGGGGAAGTAGCTGTGTTCAGAATTAAGCAATCACATTCAAAATCTTGTAAATTAGGAGTCAGCATACACCTGCCATTATTTTAAGTGCATCTGATTAACCCCAAATAAAGTTCAGCTGCTCTAGTTGGTCTTTCCTGAAATTTTCTTAGTCGCATCTCACAGCAAAAGCCATGGTCCACAGAGAGCTTCCAAAGCATCAGAGGGATCTCATTGTTAAAAGGCATCAGTCATGAAGGGTACAAAAGAAGTCCCAAGGCATTATATATACCATGGAACACAGTGAAGACAGTCATCATCAAATGGAGAAAATATGGCACAACAGTGACATTACCAAGAACTGGACGTCCCTCTAAAATTGATGAAAAGACAAAAAGAAAACTGGTCTGGGAGGCTACCAAGAGGCCTACAGCAACATTAAAGGAGCTGTAGGAATATCTGGCAAGTACTGGATGTGTGGTACATGTGACAACAATCTCTCGTATTCTTCATATGTCTGGGCTATGGGGTAGAGTGGCAAGACGAAAGCCTTTTCTTACGAAGAAAAACATCCAAGCCAGGCTACATTTTGCAAAAACACATCTAAAGTCTCCCAATAGCATGTGGGAAAAGGTGTTATGGTCTGAGGAAACCAAGGTTGAACTTTTTGGCCATAATTCCAAAAGATATGTTTGGCCCAAAAACAACTCTGCATATCACCAAAAGAACACCATCCCCACAGTGAAGCATGGTGGCGGCAGCATCATGCTTTGGGGCTGTTTTTCTTCAGCTGGAACTGGGGCCTTAGTTAAGCTAGAGGGAATTATGAACAGTTCCAAATACCAGTCAATATTGGCACAAAACCTTCAGGCTTCTGCTAGAAAGCTAAACATGAAGAGGAACTTCATCTTTCAGCATGACAATGACCCAAAGCATACATCCAAATCAACAAAGGAATGGCTTCACCAGAAGATTAAAGTTTTGGAATGGCGCAGCCAGAGCCGAGACCTGAATCCGATTGAAAATCTGTGGGGTGACAGGAGATGCCCTTGCAATCTGACAGATTTAGAGAGTTTTTGCAAAGAAGAGTGGGCAAATCTTGCCAAGTCAAAATGTGCCATGCTGATAGACTCATACCCAAATAGACTGCTGTAATAAAATCAAAAGGTGCTTCAACAAAGTTTTAGTTTAAGGGTGTGCACACTTATGCAACCATATTAGTTTATTTTTATATTTTTCTTCCCTCTACCTAAAAGATTGTTTTTCAATTGAATTGTTCAGTTTATAGGTCACATTAACCAGCTACCGACCGCCTAACTAACGCAGGATTTCGTCCTGCTGACGGTCGGTCTGTTCCTCCTTGACGCGCCGGCGCGTCATCACGTGACATTTTCTGTGAACACGCTCACACAGGAGCGTGCGTTCACTGGATCGGAAGGTAAACGATTTGATCTACAGCCTGCCAGCGGCGAATATTCACTGGCAGGCTGTAGATGCGATTATTATTTTTTTATTTATTATTATTATTATTTTTCCTTGAAAGGTATATCAGACGCTGTTTTGTTAACAGCGTCTGATATACCTGCTATCTGGTCCTCTGGTGGTCCCTTTTGCTTGGATCCACCACCAAAGGACACAGGCAGCACTGTAAGTAGCACCAAGCACCACACTACACTACACCCCCCCTGTCACTTATTAACCCCTGATCACCCCATATAGACTCCCTGATCACCCCCCTGTAAGGCTCCATTCAGACGTCCATATGTGTTTTGCGGATCCACGGATTTGCGGAGCTAAGCAAAACACGGACACCGCGGAGCTGCAAAACACGGACACCAGCAATGTGCTTTCCGCATTTTGCGGATCCACACATTGCCAGAACTATATAGAAAATGCCTTTTCTTGTCCACAATTGCGGACAAGAATAGGACATGTTCTATAGGCTGTACAAAAAACGCAGTGATAGAATTTTTTTTTTCTGATCACTGCAAAAACACAGTAAAACCGCTGCGGTGCTATAAAGATCACTTTTGAGGGGCATGGGGAGTTCATAGAAGATTTTATATTATTTTGGCACAAATTCGCTGAATTTTTTATTTTTTTTATTTTCTCTTACAAAGTCTCATATTCCACTAACTTGTGACAAAAAATAAAATCTCACATGAACTCACCATACCCCTCACGGAATCCAAATGCGTAACATTTTTTAGACATTTATATTCCAGACTTCTTACACTTTAGGTCCCCAAGGTATTTTGTGAGGGGCATGGCGAGTTCATGTAAAATTTTATTTTTTGTCACAAGTTAGTGGAATATGAGACTTTGTAAGATAAAAAAAAATATTCTAGGAACTCGCCATACCCCTCACGGAATACCTTGGGGTGTCTTTTTCCAAAATGGTCACTTGTGGGGTATTTATACTGCCCTGGTATTTTAGGGGCCCTAAAGCATGAGAAGAAGTCTGGAATCCAAATGCCTAGAAAATGCCCTCCTAAAAGGTACTAATTGGAATTTGGGCCCCTTTGCGCACCTAGGCTGCAAAAAAGTGTCACACATGTGGTATCGCCGTACTCAGAAGAAGTAGGGCAATGTGTTTTGGGGTGTCTTTTTACATATACCCATGCTGGGTAAGAGAAATATCTCTGTAAAATGACAACTTTGTATAAAAAAAATGGGAAAAGTTGTCTTTTACAGAGATATTTATCTCACACAGTATGGGTATGTGTAAAAAAACACCCAAAACACATTGCCCTACTTCTTCTGAGTGTGGCGATACCACATGTGTGACACTTTTTTGCAGCCTAGGTGCGCAAAGGGGCCCAAATTCCAATGAGTATCTTTACGATTTCACAGGGCATTTTTTACGCATTTGGTTCCAAACTACTTCTCACGCTTTAGGGCCCCTAAAATGCCAGGGCAGTATAAATACCCCTCAAGTGACCCCATTTTGGAAAGAAAACACCCCAAGGTATTCCGTGAGGGGTATGGTGAGTTCATGTAAAATTTATTTTTTTGTCCCAAGTTAGTGGAATATGAGACTTTGTAAGAGAAAAAAAAAATCATTTTCCGCTAACTTGTGACAAAAAATGAAAACTTCCATGAACTCACTATGCCCATCAGCAAATACCTTAGGGCAGTGATGGTGAACCTTTTAGAGACAGAGTGCCCAAACTGCAACCCAAAACTGACTTATTTATCTCAAAGTGCCAACATGGCCATTTACCCTGAATACTAATATAACATATCTTCTATAACTTTTACCCAAACCAATAAATATACACTTATTGCATTTTTTTTTTATCAAAGACATGTAGAACAATAAATTTAGAGAAATATTTATATAGAAATGTAGTTTTAATTGACAAATTTTACAACAGAAAGTAAAAAATACATTTTTTGCAAAAATGTTGGTAAATTTCGATTAATATAAAAAAATAGTAAAAATGTCAGCAGCAATAAAATACCACCAAATGAAAGCTCTATTAGTGAGAAGAAAAGGAGGTAAAATTCATTGGGTGGTAAGTTGCATGACCGAGCAATAAACCGTGAAAGTAGTGTAGTGCAGAATTGTAAAAAGTGGTCTGGTCATTAAGGGGGTTTAAGCGAGCGGGGCTGAGCTGGTTAAAGGTGGAAATAGTTCAGAAATGATTTATCTTTGTCTAATTTTTTTACATCACAGAAACTTGACATTTTAACAGGGATGTGTAGACTTTTTATATCCACTGTATATGTACATTATGCAGCAAACTCGTTAATGGCAAGAAAAAGATAACTAACTTTTCAATGGCTTTCGTCATGAAAAAACCAACATAACACTCTGCCATGTCTTATCAGAGTCAAGTTTAGCTCGGTGACACCTCTAAATAGATAGACACATGGGCAGCAGGCATCTGCTCACAGCAACAGTCCAGAGCTGCCACTGTCATCCAGCAGTCGCGTTTTGACCAAAAATCCTGCTGTACTAGGACGGTTGACTTGCTCTTCAACATCATCTCAAGTGACAATAGATACAGCCATAAATTGGTGGGTTCCTCTGACATCACGCTTAGTTTGTATGGCTCAGGAAGTGCGTCTGTGCTCTCACCTGTCCTGAACCTGCTTCTTGCCTTTGCTGCTCCTTCTGCTAGCCAAGTAATGATAGATGCTGGCTCTTGTCCTCTTTTCAGCGAGGATGAGCTTTGTGATGACAGTCACATGGGTGGAACACACTGGCAGTGCACAAATTCATAAAAGCAGTGGCAGGCAGGTATCACAGTTGTGGAGGGAAAATGCCATACTTACCACTGTGGGAATTTTTCACCAAGTCATTGGGGGGCGTTGGCATGGCAGTATGCAGGATGTGTGGGCAAAAAGGTGGGGCATGGCAAGGGTGATAATGTTGGCATGAAAGCCAAGTGTCAACACATGGAGCATCACCATAAAGTGATATGGGAAAACCGTGCGACTCATTTATTGTTACAGCCTGATACAGCAACCGCTGCATCCTCCACAAGCCTGCACCCCCTCTCCAGCAGTCAGGGCTCGACAACGTCAGCAGGTAGCTGTCATTCCTTTCCATCAACTGCAATGATGTCTATCAACAGACAACAGTATGCGTGTAACTAATCCAACAACACAAACTGAATGTGCACCTGGCCAAGTTGCTGGTACTACAGTCCTTACCTTTCCATGTAGTTGACTCTGCACATTTCTGATGGCTTTTGTCCACTCAATGTAAGCGGACGTAGTACAGAGGCAAATTACCAGTTCTTAAACTTCAGTGTTTATTCACACATGAGGCAAGTTCACAAAACAAAACGTCACTTTACAGTCTTAAAGTTAATTTACACACAATGGCAAGTTCATACGGCAAAAATAACCTTGTATTTTTTGTTGGTGTTGGTTCACACCTTGCTCGCAGTTCTGCCTCAAACAGTCCACAGCAGGCTCTAGGCAGCCTGTTTCCCCGCCACACAGGTCTCAGCCCTCCAACCCAGCACAGGCCTTGGATCCCAACACAGATTGCTGCTGATCCCAGCTGTCTTTTAAGGAAAATACCAGTTTTCCCAGACCATACCCTTCACTGTGTCAAACTACTTGCACATTTGATGGCTCTTTCCTGATTCTATTGAGGACAGGTGGATCTCCAATGAGGAGGACATTGAGGAGGTGGATAAGCGCCTAGTGTGGGAACCAGACTGACACAAACGTGCAGAAGTCATTATCCTTGTTGCTTGTCCATGCAAAATCATTTACCCAGTGGGCCTTGATAGAAATTTATTGTGCCTGTACCAGTTGCTCCAAGTTTGCAGCCAATATCCTCTATCCTGATTGGCTGTGCGTCTGACTTCAAAACATTGTGGGAAAGTGCGTAGGCTGGGCCCCCACCCAGAGTCATGTGATTTTTTTTTTTACTTCATCCTTCCTGCCTTGTTTCCCTTGCTAGTGTACTGAATTTAAAAGTTAAATGGTGGGCACCATAAAAAAAAAAAAAATCTACAAAAATTCTGATTCATTTAGAAGAAGATTGTTTTGTGAATTTCATGATAAATATTATTCATTTAGAATTGATTTGCTAATTTTAGAGAGATAGATAATAGGTGACATTGATGGCATATTCTAGAAACATGCCATCTTTTTCTGTGATGGCAATACCCCCTTAAACTCTGCTAAGCAGCTCATTAATAGACAATCCCATTTTAAAAAGCAATTGTACCCTTTACAGCCGGAGTAATCCATTGCCGTAACAAATAAGCCACTAGTTGCTGTTATAGGATTTCCAGCTCATCAGATGTGTCCGCTTCTTCTTCCTCTGGAAATTCTCTTGTGCTCCCCCTTCACACTCCAATGTAGATATCATTTCAGCCGTCAGATGAAATCCAATTACAAGGATTTAAGCACACATATTAGGGATTTAATGGATGGTTTTACCAGTGCTATTTGGTGGAGAAGCTTATTTCATGGCAAATAAATACTCACTTACCGGCTTGGCATGCCAAGCAGCTCTGTCGACCTCTGACATGACGGGACCTGCTCACTGTATATGGCTCTCCATAATCAATCATATGTTCTAGTCTTGTGTGCTAAGTTCCCGTATGACAGAAACACTTTGCAATTTAAAAAGAACAGGCGGTCGGTCAAACATATTTCTTTGACTTTGTAATGTGTAGCAGGACAAGGGTATGCTTCATAAAATGACATTCCTAGGGAGCAATATATCTCACCGAATAGCCCCTTTATACTCAGTGATTGCAGAATTCAGTAGAGCATTAGCATTCAAAGCTTTTCTGAAATATTGCATATTTTGTCACTTTCCTTTCATAACCAGTAATAATTAACCTCATTCAGATACATACTTTTATTATTTGCTCATACACTTACAGATGTAGCACAGCTGAATTTATCATCTTTTTCTATTTGTGGTTGCTCCATAAGCCTACATAATGCAAAAGATTTTTTTTCCAGTCACAGAGAGCTAGTTATGCCATTACTAGTTCTGCTGAATGACTAGCTGTTAGGGATGAGCGAACCCATGGAAGCTCGGGTTCACCGGGTTCAGCCGAACTTCAGGTTAAAGTTCGGGTTCGGAACCTGAACTTGACCCGGACCCCATTAAAATCAATGAGGACCCGAACTTTACTTTACTTTATTTTCCATTATAACATGGTTATAACGGAAAATAATAGCATTCTTAAGACAGAATGCTTAATAAAATGGCCATTGAGGGGTTAAAAATAATAAAACTCATCTCATCCACATAATAGCGCAGCCAGTAACCTCTTCCTTCTTTTTTCTGCAGGACCTTCAAAAGGACCTGCAATGACGTCTCCGCGCTCACCACATAGTAAGCGAGGTGATGTCACCGCAGGTCCTTTTATCTTCATTCAGCAGGATCTGCGATGATGTCACCGCCCTCATCACGTGGTGAGCGCTGTGACTTAATTGTAGGTCCTTTTGCAGGTCCTGCAGAAAGAAGAAAGAAGAGGATACTGGCTGTGCGATCAAGTGGATGAGATGTTTGTTTTATTTATTTTTATTTTAACCCCTCAATGGCCTTTTTTTTTTTTTTTTTTAGCATTCTGTCTTTAGAATGCTATTATGTTCTGTTATAACCATGTTATAATGGAAAATAATAAAATCACCCGAATCACCGAACCCAGACTTCAGTGAAAAAGTCTGGGTTTGTGTCCGGGTACCTGAACTCGCAAAGTTCGGTACGAACCCAAACTTGCAGTACGGGTTTGCTCAAACCTACTAGCTGTCTGCTGACCCAAACAGGACAGATTTGTTGTGGAATATTGGTGTGGATTCTATATCTAAAATTAACTCCTAGGCCTCCATTCACAAGCGGTGACATTTTTTTTTAGATCTTAGTCCCTGGATTTTTAAATCCATAGAATAACCTTGATAGATGGGTTCTTCCTTACCTTTCTTATTGGTACAACTTGGTTCCAGATGACCAGCCCTTGCATTATTAGGCTTCTTACTTTTACTTTGAAACACGTGCATGCAGCCATTTCAGTAAAAATCGATTTGTTACCACGGAGAAAAAGGAAATTTGGATTTGTTGCGAAACAAAGTTTTTCTCGACTTCAGACCGAATGCTTTGCTTCGCTCAACGCTAATTGGAAGTATAACATCCTATTAGTGGTCATGTGCACTGCTGCAGCCATAAATTGGCCTCTGCGGTCATGTATCCTCAGGCATCTCAAAGGCTCAGTGGTCACATGCCACTTGGGGACATGTCACTGCTGAGACCAGTAAATGACTGGAGGAAAGCATGTAACCTCGGGTGGGACGTCACACTTTTGGTCCACAGAAGAATGGAAATAACAGGGACTGGATCCTCGGTGATGGAACAGAGCATTGGTTAATTGATGAGTGGCCTTTTTTCTTTCTTCAAAACAATTTAATAACCATAACTGAAATTCCTTTGTGGGTTAGACAACCCTTTTAACCAAATTCAAGCAAGAGTAAGCGTGAACAAACAAGTATTAATTGAATTTTTTTGTTGTGGATTTTAACCTTTGCAATACAAAAGGAGAAACCTGCACTAAATTCACTTGTAAGGCTACTTTCACACTGGCGTTTTTGCTGAATTTGGCAGGGCTCAGTAAAAACGCTTCTGTTACTGATAATACAACCATCTGCATCTGTTATGAAAGGATCCGATTGTATTATCTTTAACATAGCCAAGACGGATCCCTCATGAACTCCAATGAAAGTCAATAGGGGATGGATCCGTTTTCTATTGTGTCAGATTGTGTCAGAGTTAAACAGATCCGTCCCCGTTGACTTGCATTGTGGGTTATGACGGATCCGTCTTGCTCCGCATCCCATGATGGAAAGAAAACCGCAGCTTGCTTTTTGGAGCATTCCGTTCTGTTCAGTTGCGTTTTTCCTATGACGGATCTCAATACCGGAAAATAGAAACGCTAGTGTGAAAGTAGCCTAACACAGATTTTCCAGTTGAATAGTTTGGCTAGGCCTTGCAGTGCAATGATCTCAGTTGGCATTGCATGAAAGCTTATGATTGTTTTGTATATAGAAAATTATTAGATGAGAATGTAAGATGACCAGGCCTTACCAAAGGATCTTTTTGGTCCGTTAGTGATGTTCAGGACTCTTCATGCAAGGATGGCAGAAAGAAATAGGCATACACAGGCATAACTTGAATAATGACTTATACCAGTCTCACATGGGGCAGCAAGTTTGCTGGTTACAAGTTTTTTGCAAAGGGGAACTAGCTTCGTGATTACACAGAACTCTGAAGTAGCTGGTCTGACGATTACAGTCTCACATGGGGCAACAAGCACATGGTTACAATGGTCTCTCTATGAGGGCATGAGACAGCTCTAATGAGATTGTAAATAAATAGTCTCTTTGAGAGGCAATAAGCTCTCGCTCTCTCTCACTCTCGCTCTTGCTCTCTCTAGTTAGTGCACCCAACTTTTCTGGACATGGGCACTTTGGCTGGAGTCTCCTCTGGCTTGAAAGCAGTGAAGATGGGTGTAGCTGTACATAAGTCTATGGCTCCTTCTCCTCGTGACATGGTTCCTCACAATCTGCACAGATGCTATCAGTTCATAGTATCTCTTTCCTCTGAACTCTCTGCACACACCGTGTGTGGTCTACACCACTCGTGGCATTTTGGCAGTCAAATAGCTTGCACATCTCTAACAGGCCTTAAGCTGCTACCTAAGTAGTCTGAGTGTATGGCTACCCTTATGCCCCTACTATGCTCTCCAGTGTGGTTCCCAGTTGTGTCATTGCTCTATCTAAAGCTGCCCACACATTGTGGCCAATAAGTAGTCCGTGGAATCAATCTCACGAATGATCCCACCAGCAACTTGCCAGACTAAACTGGCTGAGAAGGGAGTCAGTTTAAATAAACAACTCCCTAGCCCTTTAGCACAATGGTAAATAATCCGCTGATCATGAACATGCAGTTTCGCTGATGGAGACTGAAATTTTCCATCATTGCCAATTACATTTTTGGCAGATAAAAGTCTGCTGTCTGCCATTGCAATCAATTGTTCACACCAGTTTTTCAAATGGCAGTCAGCCAAAATTGCCAAAGTTGGCCTTTCTTTTCTCTCATGTATAGGAGGTGGTGCACCAGCTGGAAAGTAGCTCTCACCTCCACTTGCTAGTTTACCTCATGCAGGAGTCTGATGGCTCTGTCTTTCCAGCTGCAGAACCTCACAGCTTTCTCTCTCTCCAGTGTCTCTTTCACGCTGACTGACTGACTACCAGCTGAGACTTCCCTGCAGGCATCTTTATTTATCCGTGCCGGCAGGGTGACTAAAGATGCTTACTTCTGACTCATTTTAACTCTTTCTGCATTCCAGGCAGATAACCTTTCATTGACACAAAAGTGCAATAGACATGAGATCAGTGTGTTGCTCAACATGAACTTATTTCATATCGGTATGCATCAGCATCATGCCTAAAGGTGACTTGCAGAATGTCACATTGCTGTCACGGGCTACCTATGACATCATCAACATAAGGGGGGTTGGACAGCACACCTAGTAGCAAGTGGTGGGTGCACGTCTCCAGAGAAAGAGGTAAGCTTTCCCGTATTCAGTGGGGTGATTCAAAACAAAAGAGGATGGAGACAGCACGTTGTTTTCATGGTATTTTATTCCAGATGCAACATTTCGGCTAAGGAGCCTTTTTCAAGCATGCCGAAACATTGCATCTGGAATAAAATGCCTAGAAAAGGAGGTGCTGTCTCCATCCTCTGTTTTTGTTTTGGATCATCAATCATTCATTATACATTCCAACTAGAGATGAGCGGAGTACTGGAAAATTCGATTTGGCTGATTAGAATAAAAAAAAATGTTTTATGATAAATTACTTCATCACAAAGCGCATTTCTTTGTAAGTAGTAAGTGCAATGACAGGGACCGGTGATTGTGCTGCTCCCCATTATTGTATCCCCCCGGATGCCGTGTTTATAACTGATTGCGGCATCTGACATTGATATTACAGCGTAAAATTTAAAAAATCATGCTTAACTGATCCCTTTGCTCGGGTTGGCTGCCGCCATGTTGCTTGAAGATCTGGCGCGAAATCTCACGTGGCCCAAGATGATGTCATCAAGCTGGCCAGCATGGTGACGTCATAGGTCACTGCGCATGGTGTTTTGTTCAAGATCTTCAAGAAAGATGGAGATGGCCAGCCCGTCATGAGCAAATGGATTAGGTAAGTAAGATTTAAACTTTTTTTTTTTTGCACCCTTTCAGGTTAAATCGATTCGCTACCACGAAGCATAAGGAAATTTATCCTGAAGTTTGGATCAAAGTCCACTTTGTGGACTTCGATTCGTGTAACACTAATCCCAACCATGGCCAAAGTACACAAAGAGGAATTCCCCAAAATAGTGCATATCAAATATCCTTACAAGGTGTGCACCTCTAAGCAGCATAAGACAGGTACCTAGATAAATCATACACAATACTGGTTGTATGACACTTTTAAATGGGTTGTGCCACCATTACTTCGCATATAGTTAAGGTTACTTACATAGTATTGTGCTACACACGTGTATAGCAATGTCCATGTCCATTTACTGGGCTGAGTGCTGGTGGTCATCCATGCTTAGTCGCTCTTCAAACAGCCATGTTTACTTCAGATGAGGAGGAAACTTGAAGCTATTGGGCGCCAATACAAATCCTGTAACAGGGCCCCCACCTAAAATACTATCTATAATACCAATGTTTTCAATGTGACAGAGGGGTATTTAACTCTTGAGCCCCCAATATCTATGCCCATGTCCCTGTAACTGCACACTTCGTATTTCTGGAAACACATGGGGACACAGATGTGTCAAGTATCTAGATAAAGGAGCTGCCATTATATACCTTCCATCTTTCTACTTTAAATGCAAGTATATTTTCTAGCATATAAAGATGTTCGTTTTATGAACAGATTTTAAGATGGTGTTGGGCAAGAATGCGTTCGGTTAAAGCAGCAAATTGAACTAGGTCTGGCTAAGCACAACTGTA